>NC_140914.1:26365005-26522477 GCF_045865225.1 Trachurus japonicus | reverse complement strand
GAGTCACTTTGAGGAGAGCTGAAGTCTCGACTTGAAACACTTGTCTGATACTGACACTGGTACGATCCTTCTCTGTCAAAGTTCACTTGACGGATGTTGAAGGTGGAAGAGTTGGAGCTTGATGTTTGGGTCTTTCTGAATGATCCTAATGTCTGCTGCAGAGTGAATGTTCCACCTAAATGCTGGGTTGAGATCGAACAACTGATGGCAACATCCTGACCCCAGGTAACCACACCAACAGGATTCATGGAGATGCTGGGCTTTGGGAGCTTCACTGAAAAAAAAAAATTGCAGATGTTTATAATGCCTCTGAAACGATATACATCTGCATCTTAAAACAAGTTGACTCATTTATAATGATTGCTTCTACAACTGAAAAAACAGGGATTGCAAACTGATTTTTTTTTTCTTTACCAGTGACTGAGAGCCTGACAGAGTCACTCAAAGGAGAGCTGAAGTCACGACTGGAAACCCTTGTCTGATACTGACACTGGTACGATCCCTCATTATTAAAGTTCACTTGACGGATGTTGAAGGTGGCAGAGTTGGAGCTTGATGTTTGAGTCTCTCTGAATGATGCTGATGTCTGCTGCAGAGTGAATGTTCCACCTAAATGCTGGGTTGAGATGGAACAGGTGATGCCAACATCCTGACCCCAGGTAACCACACCAGCAGGCTTTGTGGAGATGTTGGGCTTGGGAAGCCTCACTGAAAAAACAAAATTACAGCAGTGTATAGTGCCTCTACATCTGTACATTAAAGTTTCTTGTCATTTTGTGAGTTTCAATTGATAATTTCTACAAGTGAACAAAACATCTCTGATCTGAAACAGTATTTGTTTCTTTACCAGTGACTGAGAGTCTGACAGAGACACTCTGAGGAGAGCTGAAGTCTCGACTTGAAACTCTCGTCTGATACTGACACTGGTACGATCCTTCTCTGTCTAAGTTCACTTGACGGATGTTGAAAGTGGCAGAGTTGGAGCTTGATTTTTGAGTCTCTCTGAATGATCCTGATGTCTGCTGCAGAGTGAATGTTCCACCTGAATGTTGGGTTGAGATGGAACAGGTGATGGCAACATCCTGACCCCAGGTAACCACACCAACAGGATTCTTGGAGATAGTGGGCTTTGGGAGGTTCACTAGAAAGAAACACCATCATTCAACAATACGTACTTTTCCAAAAAAGAAATAGTAATCAAGGTAACAGAAAGTTTCCCCTGTCTGCGAGTCATTGGCATCATATCCTCTAGATGCATGTGCGATTGCTTCAAAAATGATTTTTATATAGTGTTAAGTCTCTGGATGGAAAGGTTGAGCCAATCAATCACACTGTGTTTGTTACATACTGTGTACTTCTTTACCCAAAACTGGATGACTGTATTTTCCTCTTTGCCATAAATGACTGTCCTGCTTCATACTCTCTCAGAATAGCCTACAGAAGTTACCACTTCTTACTGGCTTTCACCATGCAATGAAATAACTTTTAAACTTAATCTACTCTCCCTATTTGTCCTTGTCTATTTTGATGTTTATTGTATGCCTTTAACTGTATCTTACTTCTGTCCTTCTTGCGTTTGGCCTCACTATCCAGCTGTCGAACACGGCTTGGGGTGAGAGGAGCTGAACAAGCTCAGCCTTTTAAATTAGTTTCTCTTCACCCTCTGTGCCGACACTCACTTACAGTAGAGACCTTTCACTTCCTGAACAGACCCCATCATCAAGCCAGATTTTCCCAGTTCCTTTACTAAAGTGGGCTAATTTAGGGTCACTCAGTGCTGTACCACATTCCAACTCTCTGCACTCTTATCAACCGTCTGCCCTGTCTAGAAACCACTGTGTGAGTCCTGGCTGTCATAATAGATTTGAACTCTTCCAAAACACTGAGTAGACTCATATCACTCATCAGACATGTAAGGGTGTATTCACACCTGTTTAGTGCGCACCAAATGTTAAAATGATACATTGTTTCATTTTTTAGTTAGTGCGGTTGGTTTCACACCTGCTTTTTGTCACTCGGGACCAAACTTGGAGAGCGTCATGTCTCCATGACTACCGGCTGAAATCTGGAACTGCTGATTGATAAAACTTTCATGATGGAGACTCAAGTAGGGCCGGTTGTTAGTAGCTCTGGTCATTTATTTCTATATTGTTTGCATGTATAACTCTGTTTGGTACTTCCGGCTGCGTTCACCCAGCTCGGTCCCGTTAGTTCCCGGTTAAACGTTAAAACACGGGCGGACCTCTGCTGCTGCTGCTCGGTAATCAGCTGCTCCGCGGACCTGAGGGACGGACCCGCCGACCTGTCGGTGTCTGAGTGGACTCAGCAGACACGCACCGACCGACTGCCCCGCTGCTGCCGCTTCGTTTGTGGGGGCAGAGCTGCGTAGGACCGGAGCACCGGGCGGTCTCCCCGCTGCGTTAACCGTTGTCAGTGACTACGGGGGCCCTTTTAGCTCAAACGTGTTGAGTTCGCCTGGCAGTTGGCTCGCACCAGAGTGCGGTTGCTTTCACACATCAACTAGTGTGCACCAGAGTTCGGCTGGAGCCGAACCGAGACCACCTCCTCAGGCCGCACTAGTTTTGGTGCGCATTAGAGTGCGATCATACGTTTCATGCGTTTCATACTGACCCAAACGGGACCAAATTTAGTGCGATCTAAATTTAGTGTGCACTAACACTGCAGGTGTGAATACACACCCTTATGGTGTATTCACACCTGCAGTGTCCGGAGCACCGGCAGTGTCCCCAAACGGGACCAAATTTAGTGCGATCTAAATTTAGTGCACACTAACACTGTAGGTGTGAATTTACACTTGCAGTGTTAGTGCGCACTAAATTTAGTGTCACTGTGAAAGCACATCGCACTCTAATGCGCATCAAAACTAGTGCGGCCTGAGGAGGTGGTCTCGGTTCGGCTCCAGCCAAACTCTGGTGCGCACTAGTTGATGTGTGAAAGCAACCGCACTCTGGTGCGAGCCAACTGCCAGGCGAACTCAACACGTTTGAGCTAAAAGGGCTCCCGTAGTCGTTGACAACGGGTTAACGCAGCGGGGAGACCGCCCGGTGCTCCGGTCCTACGCAGCTCTGTCCCCACAAACGAAGCGGCAGCAGTGGGGCAGCCGGTCGGTGCGTGTCCGCTGAGTCCACTCAGACACTGGACAGGTGGGCGGCTCCATCCCTTGTGTCCGCGGAGCAGCTGATTACCGAGCAGCAGAGGTCCGCCCGTGTTTAACGTTTAGCCGGGAACTAACGGGACCGAGCTGGGTGAACGCAACCGGAAACCAGCTGGAAGTACCGGCACAGAGTTATACATGCAAACAATATAGAAATAAATGACCAGAGCTACTAACAACTGGCCCTACTTGAGTCTCCATCATTAAAGTTTTATCAATCAGTGGTTCCAGATTTCAGCCGGTAGTCATAGAGACATGACGCTCTCCAAGTTTGGTCCCGAGTGACAAAAAGCTGGTGTGAACGCAGCCGCACTAACTGAAAAATGAAACAATGTATCATTTTAACATTTGGTGCGCACTAAACAGGTGTGAATACACCCTAAGGCCCAATTCCGATTCTATTTTTCATCCCTACCCCTACCCCTACCCCTAGCCCTTAACCCTTGCCCTTGAAACGGAGCTACAAGGAGTAGGGTTGAAAGTCAACCCCTACGAATTGGGACACCACTTCAACAATCACATACGTCATCAGTAGTCTCTGCTGGCTTTCACATAAGCAGACGTGACGAGCTTTTGCCACAAATCCTCTATTCAGAACCACGTTAACTTAATAAAATAAAATAAAATTTAATGAAGAATGATCGGTTCATTGTAAAACATTTATTTATTGATGTAAATGTGGTGATTTCTAATAGGCTAAAGATCCCCCAGGCAGTGCTGCTCCTGTGTCCAAAACACATGAAGCTTCACTTTTAATTCAAACAAATTAATGCGACAATTGTTACATTTCATCAATGAGACCAGCATTTATCTCCTAAAAAGAATGTAACTACGCGGCGGTAAACCTTGAAAACCCTGCGGGTAAGTTAATTAGCGGTCGTCTTTTCTACCGGGACGAGGTTGGGAGGTTGGCCGGCTGAGCAGCTCTCCGGACGGGTGGTGTCTCCGTGACGAGCCGTTGATCTGCTCCACAGGTGGAGGCTCCAACGTGGAGCTTCACTTATCCGAAAAACACCGGAGCAAACGTCTAAACAGCCGTCATTTGGATAAACCGACCGCACATTGGGGATCTAAACAGCTACTTTCTCGCATGAAAAAATATTAAAACTTAAAGGGATAGTTCAACATTTTGGCAAATTGGCCCATTGCCATAATTGCTATAGTCATAGCAGTAGGTTCATTACCTTTAATTGTCGGTGTAAGCTATTTTCAGTACGGTGGAGCGCAGCAGCTGGCTGCTCAGAGCTACGCTATGGAGGCTAACGGAATTTCTTGGTTTCCCTCATTAAACTCATCAAATACAAAATCCCAAAACTCCACAGCGCTTTTGTAGACAAGTTGTGACCTGCACAACCACCACGCTATGAGATAATGACGGAACGATACGAAACGGAGCCGTTTTTGAGGTAAATTCATACAAAACCGCTGATGCGCGTTGCGTTCAGGGACAGTTTTTCAGCAAGCAGTCTCCGTATTTACCCTGTATTTACCTCGAAAACGGCTCCGTTTCGTATCGTTCCGTCATTATCTCATAGCGTGGTGGTTGTGCAGGTCACAACTTGTCTACAAAAGCGCTGTGGAGTTTTGGGATGTTGAATTTGATGAGTTTAATGAGGGAAACCAAGAAATTCCGTTAGCCTCCATAGCGTAGCTCTGAGCAGCCAGCTGCTGCGCTCCGCTGTACTGAAAATAGCTTACACCTACAATTAAAGGTAACGAACCTACTGCTATGACTATAGCGATTATGGCAATGGGCCAATTTGCCAAAATGTTGAACTATCCCTTTAACAAAATGACGTAATAACAGCGCTACAGTGAGAAATAAAACAGCTGCCGGTTGCCGCAAGATGCATTCTGGGAAACTTGCCATAGCCCTCGGTCCGTAGTGTGCCCCTGAAAAATCTCCGTTTCGAGGGCGAGATAGCCCTACCACTTCCCCCTAACCCTCGGCTGAACCAGAATTGAGACACCCCTACCACTTCATGTGAACGCGCAAAACGAAGGGCTAGGGCTAAGGGGAGAATCGGAATTCGGCCTAAGACACAGTGTTACATGTTTAATATCACACAGCAGAATGGACTGACCTGTAGCAGGTGAAGATGACTTCAAGAGGAAAGAGACTGTATGTGGGAAAAGTACATCACACATTTAGAAATGTTTAAGTACATGTAGTTCCTGTTCTGAAGAACCGCATTGCTACAGACATAAAGTGAGTGTTTTTTGTTTTGTTTTTTACCACAGAACCTCAGTCCTGTTTCTTAGAATCCTGTCAGTTCCCAACATGAGAAATATACGTAAAGTTTTGCTTTGTGCTAATAGTTTTGCTTTGTGCTAAATAGTTCATTCTTCAGTCCCAAACAACTTTTAGCAAGTCATTTTACACACATTTCACATTTAAAGGACATTTCTGGGCATATTCAACTCGGGGCTGTATTTTCCTAACATTTTAGGTCTAAAAGAAGGAATCTGAAGATTTTCAGTTTAATTGCTTCTGTTTTGCGGTAGTTGTGTTTCTGTACCCGCATCGCCATGGCAGCGATGAATGGAGCGGATGGAAGTTCCGCTGCTTAGGCTGTTTACAGACCTCAAAGCTGTAATTTATTTCCACAGACAGCGTCAGATGGCTACTCAAACATGCACAGAGAAGTTTATTTACTTGAAGCAAGCTGACATGTTTGTAAAACTAGATCTAATTCAAAGTCTTGCGCAAGACCCAAGTTGACGCGCTCGGGGTGTTTACTTGCAGTCGGAAGCTCCCGTTTGTGTCATAAACACAGGAATATCAACTCTTGACTTGCTTGAAGTAAATAAACTTATCAGTGCATGTTTGAGTAGCCATCTGACGCTGTCTGTGGAAAAAAATTGCGTCTTTGAGGGATGTAAACAGCCTAAGCAGCGGAACTTCCATCCGCTCCCATTCATCGCTGCCGTGGCGATGCGGGGACAGACACAATTACCGCAAAACAGGAGCAATTAAACTGAAAATCTTCATATTCCTTCTTTTATACTTAAAATGTTAGGAAAATACAGCCCCGAGATGAACTTGCCCGGAATTGTCCTTTAAAGGGATAGTTCAACATTTTAGCAAATTGGCCCATTGCCATAATCGCTATAGTCATAGCAGTAGGTTCATTACCTTTAATTGTAGGTGTAAGCTATTTTCAGTACGGCGGAGCGCAGCAGCTGGCTGCTCAGAGCTACGCTATGGAGGCTAACGGAATTTCTTGGTTTCCCTCATTAAACTCATCAAATTCAACATCCCAAAACTCCACAGCGCTTTTGTAGACAAGTTGTGACCTGCACAACCACCACGCTATGAGATAATGACGGAACGATACGAAACGGAGCCGTTTTCGAGGTAAATACAGGGTAAATACGGAGACTGCTTGCTGAAAAACTGTCCCTGAACGCAACGCGCATCAGCGGTTTTGTATGAATTTACCTCGAAAACGGCTCCGTTTCGTATCGTTCCGTCATTATCTCATAGCGTGGTGGTTGTGCAGGTCACAACTTGTCTACAAAAGCGCTGTGGAGTTTTGGGATGTTGAATTTGATGAGTTTAATGAGGGAAACCAAGAAATTCCGTTAGCCTCCATAGCTAGCTCTGAGCAGCCAGCTGCTGCGCTCCGCCGTACTGAAAATAGCTTACACCTACAATTAAAGGTAATGAACCTACTGCTATGACTATAGCGATTATGGCAATGGGCCAATTTGCCAAAATGTTGAACTATCCCTTTAAGTAACAAAATGTAGATTATAACTGCTGCACAGCGATGGTTTGGGTCGGGGCTATTTGTGGCAAATTTAGGCAATTCTGAGCAACAAACAGGACAAGACAAGACAGTTGACATTATAATGTTCAGTTTGCACCAGTTGAGGATTGAACCCACAACTTCTGGAACCAAAGACTGTCATCTATCACTCTGAGTGGAAATTTAATAGTGGCTTCACAAATTGAGAAAGCCATTCACTGTCGTGCAGGCAGCTTTGAAACCACTGTAAAAGATTCAATTATCAAAACAAAGACAAAAATCAGCTTTGCTGCCCAGACCCTAAATATGAATTTCCTTTAGAAAAGAAAAAAAAAGGAAATAAAAATATTAAAATTAATTACGTGACTTGAAACGCTTACTTTCCCTAATTGAATCTATGCTGTTTTTCCTGATCCAACAGATACATAAACAGAGTACAACATACAGATTCTCTAACACAATCAGTGGCATATTACTCACCAAAAACCAGTCCAGGTAGATGTTTCAACATTTTGGTCAGCACAGGTGACCCAGAGACTCTGGGCTCTGGAGGGTTGGTGTTAACACAGAGAGGCTGCACAGCGGTGTGGTGGCTGTGACATGAACCTTTTCACAGTATATTGCAGAGAGCAGATAAAGAGGAAATTGTGGGCTAGCACTTCACACCTTGAGCTCAGTGTTATTTACTCAGACACATTAAAAAAAACACACACAGAGCATATAGCCTCGTAGGACTGTCTTTGTTTTATATAAAAGACAGAAACGATAAAAAGAAAAAACGATAATGGCATGATTATAAGGTTCATGTTGATAATTGTAGAAGTTTTGTGGTGTGTTTAAACTTATAGATCATAAAATTAGACCACGCAAGCACCAAGATTTTTTGCAACAGGCTTGAGCTGGTGATCTTGTTTTATCATGGGCTAGGACCCAATAAAAGAATCTCAGTTCTGTCAGGACCACTATGTCAAAATAATATTTATTTACTTGCATAAGTTTTATTTGATGGTATGATACTGTTCTGGGACCCCCTGCTCTTCTACGCGCTTGCGTGGAAAGCCTGAGGCAGGAAGAGCACCTTCCTGCCCTTCATGAGCCATCATGAACGGCATAGGCAGGGAGCGCAGCAGCAAAGAAAACCCAACATGCTGGCGTCAGTGGGTTAGACTAGCAGGTGCAACTGTGAAATGTCAGTATAAAAATATCAGGACAGGAAATTCGATTTTTTTTAGATGGTGTGTTTGTGTTGAAGTAGGCTACTAATACGGTAACTAAGATACAGTATATTCAGTATTTTTGGCAATGAGATTCTATGAGAGGTCCATTGGCAAGTAACAAAATACAACTGGCCTCAGAAGTGACTATAGGCTACTGAATATGAGAAAAACTGTTTCTGCAGACACAGAACATGTAATGTTCACTTAAGGAACTTGTTTGCAACAGGTCTGTTTGAAACAGATATACAAAATAATGACAGCCACATTTCATAAAATAAATAAAACATGAAAATGTGTTAAAGATACTTTCCTGTGGCATGGTGTGATTGTCTTTCCAACCACAGGAGTCACTGAAATACAAGCGATCTCATTATTAAACACAACAGTGTCATGACTGTCGCCTACGCAGAAAGACAATGCCAAGCAGTTCCATATTCTCAACACAACAAGACAGTGACAAAACTGATAAGACAGTTCATATGACTGTTTTAGCAGCAGAAGGGACTTGAGTTGTAGTTAAGGAAGTTCTGATGCAGCAGAGTATATAGGGGATATAGGAGAACAGATCTTTTACTCTTTTGACTTCCTCTTTCATTGGCTCATACTCACGTCATCTAAGGATTACATGCATGCACCAAGTCCACGGTAAAGGTGTGAAACCTAACCACATGTCCCAAGATGTATTTTTGACACACTCTTTCTGTCTGGTATTCACTTAAAGGGATAGTAGCATTTTTTTTAAAGTGGGGTTGTATGATCTACAAATAGCCCCTAAGTACTTTAATTGCAGTAGAAGACTCTCTGCACTCCTCCCGTTAGCAACGCCAGCCCATAGCCCTGCCCAGAGGTTTACAACATACAGTGTTATGAATAGACCCAAAGAAACTGCCTATTTTCGCGGCCTAAAAGAGGTTTTACGTGAAAAAAATTACACAGTTCCATTGTTCGCTATAATATAATTTTTTCCAGCCCTTCAAAGTGCAGGAAAAACACAGTTTTTATTTGGACTGCAGAGAGTTTTCTACTGCAATTAATATAGGGGCTATTTGTAGATCATACAACCCCACTTTAAAAAAAAATGCTACTATCCCTTTAAAGGGAAACTTCGTTTTTTTTTTCAACCTGGGCCCTGTTTTGATATTTTTTTCTGTATACGTGAGTGATGGATAATACAATTATTGAGGTGGCTCCAGTATTGAGCAGGGCAGGCAGCCTGCAGCCCAGCTAACGCTCTTCAACCGGGCAAGTGGCTCCTGTCAAAGTTCGCCATACGTTCATTTCTCCTTTCTAGTATGTTGTCGGACACTCATTGTAACTATCTGAGCCTGTCAGTGTGGGAAAAAAAAGCACGTTTATTGAGCAAACTTTGACAGGAGCCACTTGCCCGGGTGAAGAGCGTTAGCTGGGCTGCAGGCTGCCTGTCCTGCTCAATACTGGAGCCGCCTCTATTATCCATCACTCATGTATACAGAAAAACATATGAAAACAGGGCCCAGGTTGAAAAAAAAACGAAGTTTCCCTTTAACTATTAGAGTGTGAGTATTGATTGGCTTATGACCATCATGGCTTATTAGATATGGGGGACACTGACAGTTTCCCAGGTTAGTATTTTATGATAGGCTATAGATACATTCTTTATGGTGTCATATGGCTTTGATGCCAATATGTTTCAGGGAGTTCAGGGGTGTTTAAGTATTTTAATTTATAAAATTAAATAAAATTTCATATTGACTTTTCTGTTCATTTTAAAACATTTATTTATATAAATGTGGTGATTTCTGTCCATACAGAGCCCCGAGGCAGCACTGCTGTTTTTTTCATTCAAACATGTAACATGTAGGCTAGTGGAAACAAGATTAGAACAAAAACAATGAACTATTTGCTGTGGTAGTACAGTAGAAGCAGCAGTAAGTTCAAAATGGCTAAACAAGGAGGATGTCGTCATCTCCGGATGAGGGGCGCAGTGTCATTACATCAACTCCTCATTCCTAATTATTAGGATATTTAACGTATATTCCAATCTAGTTCGTAACCATGGTAACAGCAGTGTGGGGTTTTCCATTTGAGTAATCTATAAATAGTAATCTGCCCAATCTGAGTAATCTGAGTAATCTCCCTAAGTAAACCTACTGGGGCTGCTGTCCTTTGAAGTTTATGACATCACTATGATGACATAATTGGAATGTCATCATAGTGATGTGGGGTTTCCCCTGACCAATCAGTTAAATCTACTTGGGCAGCTGTCCTTTGAAGTGTATGACATCACTATGATGACATCATTGGAATGTTAGGTTAAGATGTATAAAAAATCGATATTCAGTTGCTAGTAGAACACACAGTCTACACGCAGTCTAGACAGAGACAGAGTTGCATACGCAGACAAACACACTATAAACTAAGTCACTTCATTTTAGGTAAGATAACACTTGCGCAAAAATGAGTGCAAAAACTAGTGAAAAACAGAGTGACAAAAAGAGTGCACGTGAGGAAGAGTCAGAATTTACTCGGACAAAGAAAAATGAGAAACGGCTCTTTGACGAAAACAAGGACTTGAAAAGACAAATTGCAAACTTCATTAAAAATGAAAATTCTGCAAAAAGAATTGAGATTGAGCATGGTAAACTGCTGCAGAAAGTGAAAGAACTAGAAATGCTTGCTAGCAATCTCAGAAATGACCTACAGCAGACCAAATCGAAATATACCAAGGAAAAGACCGAGAAAATCCATCTTAAGACTGATTTAGAGCAGAGAAATCTGAATCTGGAGTCAAAAAACCAGGACCTCGAGAACAAATACTCTGTGGAGAAGTTGATGCGAACGCAGATGGAACAGCAACTGGAGAAGTTCAGCGGAATCAAAGAGGAAAGGGACCAACTGGCTGCGAAAAATACGACTTTGAATCATAAGGTTGAAGAGCTCTCAGGGTACAAACAATGTACCAGCAAGTCAGTACAAGAACTAAAACAGCTGGTACGACAGAAGGACACCGAACATGACAAAACAAAATATGAGTTGTGTGATGTGAGATCTGAGATTAAACGCTTACATGAAACAATAGGACACGTTACGAGGGAAAAAGAGAAACTTGAGGGCTCAGTCAAAAAAGCTATGGAAATGAGAGATCAAATCAAACAATACCAAAAACAAATTGATTTTGAGAAGACAACCAACTATAAATTGCATAGAGACAACCGCCAGCTCACTGCTTTGCTTGATCAGCAAACACACAAAATAGTAGACACAGAACGAAGGGCTGATATGGCAAATCAGGCTTGTAAAGAAAAAGACGAGGAAATAGATTGTCAGCAAAAAGAGTCAGAAAAACAGCGTCTCATCATAACGAAACTGGAAGAGGAGGTTAACAAATACAATGACCTGAAACATAAACTTCAAAACCTAGATGAAACAGACATTGCATTCAGCCATGCAAAAGACCGGGTAATCATTAACATGAGGAATGAGATGAAGGAATATGAGGATGAGATAGGACGGCTAAAAATGTATATTTCATCTCAAAAGGTTACAGGAGAGCTCGCCTTTAAAAACTTGTCCACAGCTCAGATCAAAATCTGTGAGTTAGAGAGAACAAATGAGATTTTAATTAATGAAATCCAACTCCAGAAAACTGACATCACTTCAAAGAAATCCAACATCGTCAAGTTGGAGAGGAAATATCGTTGTGCGAAAAAGCAGTTGGAACGACTGAAAGTCCAGCTGTCACAAGTAAAGATAAAACAGGACACTTGTGCGACCTCTGCTGATAGGGACCAGGCCCTGGCAAAGAAAACCCTGGCCAATGTATCAGCAGAGCGGGACCAGCTGAGGAAAGAGCTAGGACACACACAAGATCTTTTATTCACACAGCAACAGAGGGTGAACCTCCAGGAAGCCGATAGGCTCAAACGAAAAACTGAAGAGAAAGTGGTACAGCAGGAACTCAAGACTGTCAGGTTAAGCATGAAAGACCTTGAGCAAAATAATAGGTTATTGCTAACACAAATGCTGAAGACACCTATCGCAAGACCCAAATCATGCAACAGCACAAGCAACCTCCACCAGAAACCCAAGGTAGAGGAACCCCGCCTGCAGGCAACCAGTCCAAAAGAGGAAAATGAGAAGGAAAAAGAGTTGAAGCGCAAGTTGGATGAGGCACTGATGAAGTTGCATGAGCGTCGTTGGGACATCAGAAAACTTAAGGAAAAAAATAAGGCTTTACAGGGACAGCTTATGGCATATGTTCTCTCTCAAAGCACCTGTAACGAAAAGAATTTTGTGCTGCAAGATGAGTTGAGGAACATCAAATTAGAGATTTGGGAGAAATCAAAGGCCAAACCAGAGCCCCCTGTCTCCATGAAGCACCAAGCCCCCCCTAAGGAAACTGTGACTGGTTCTATATCAAGACAAACGCGCATTGTACTACCATCCACCAATCCCCAGTATGAGTCTAAAGACAAATTAAAGACCTTTCTCCCCCCGATCCAGGGAAAACCTATGCAGCTGCCCACAACGTCCGCTCAACCCTCTCGCCCCTCTGAGGGCAAATCCGGTCATGGATTAAGACATCCCAGCACACGGACCAATCAGCCTCCACATAGACCACCGATTATCTTGCCTTCACTTAGAAAATGAAAAACAACACCTCCTAGCATGATGCACTCATGCTAGAAATGAATGGGTTCAGTGTCGGGATCGGGTTTTCTCCAGGTATTCTGGTTTTTCCCACCTATTTTGTTCAACATCTAACAGAAATAACAAAAAAAAAAAAAAAAAAAAGACAATTTGTCCAGTCCAATTTCATCATCTGTTCTGTTAATTATGTTGTTCTCAGTAGCATACATCAATTAATAAAGATGATATCAGTAAATGACCAACATACAGCTGAATAATTGTACAGGGCAAATCTGGTCAAGACAAACTCCCCAAACACTGTCCCCAACAGCTTCAAAATAGACCACCGAAGATCTTGCCTCCACTTGGCATGCTCCTCCTAGCATGATGCACTCATGCTAGAAATAAATGGATTCAGTGTTGCAATTGGGTTTTCTCCAGGTATTCTGGTTTCTCCCACCTATTTTGTTAAACATCTAACAGAAATAACAAAAAAAAAAAAGACAATTTGTCCAGTCTAGTTTCATCATCTGTTCTGTTAATTGTGTTGTTCTTAGTAACATACATCAATTAATACAGATGATATCAGTAAATTATCAACAATTTCCTGAATAATTGCACTGGACAAATCTGGCTACAGCCGTACTCCCTGCACACTGTCCCCATTGGGTTTCTTCCAGGTACCCCCACCTATTTCCTCAAATAAATAATAAACATCTAAAAAATATATAATTTTCTATTCATCGAGTCCAATCTTCTTAAATGTTCTGTTAATTATGTGTATCAATCAATAAATATGATAGTAAATGATCAATAGATGAGTAAATCCATAACTACTGTACTTGAAAAAGGCAAAGATAGACATAAAATCAATACATTCCAAGTAAAGATCAAAGCGTATAAAAGTTGAGAGTAGAAGACAGTTCAAATCTAATCTTAAAGCAGAAGTAAGCGATCCGGTCGTTTTGGCTAATGCTGCGTTCCAGGCAGCCTTTTGAAACCGTAAATTACAGCTTCAAGTCACAACTTAGGGCTTTGTAGCGTTCCAGGCAACCCACTCGTGTTTTTCCGACCTGTTTTACCTGTGAGAGTCACTATAACGGCCACTCGTAACTTCCGACCCATGAACTCGTACCAGATCGAACTGGTACGACTTCACAGGTCGGAAAAACAGGAGTTACGGGTTGCCTTGAACGCACCATAACGTCTTGTCAGCATGGAGTTAGCAGCCCCCGCCCTCGTCATGGATCTATTGGTCGCCGTTCTCTCTCCTCATTGGATAAAACTTGTAGGATACGAGAAAGGTTTTCTCCTCGGCTCAGAGCAGAGCAGAGTGACTGAAGGACCCGTGTTTCGGTCCAAACACTCTATGTAAGTGATTGCTGTCGGAAGATATAACTATTTAAGACTTATATTAACACAAAAATATCGCTTACTTCTGCTTTAATAAAAATGTAGTGTTAAATACAATGAGCTCCGACTCTTCCAAATGATTGTGCTTCCCCAATGGCAGCATTTTGCGTTGGTATTATTTTATAGAATTTTATCTTACTGTGTTTTTATTTGCTTCATTCACTTTACTCACTTCATTGTTTAAATTATTGTTCATTGGTTGTTTTATTGTGAAGCACCTTGTAACTGTGTTGGGAAAGCTGCTATATAAATAAAGTTATTATTATTATTATTATAAATGAACTCACAACATAAATTAAACACTTTAATACCGTCTTACTTATGATAAAAATAACATCATTGTTTGTTTTTTTGTGTTTTACTGTTTATGAAAATGTGTGTGAAAAATGTGTCAAGACCTGTAAAAGCCTTGTTACACTTCTCTTAGCATCCCAGACTTTACACACATCTCCTTGTATCCATGTTCTTCTCAAATAGGGTAGAATACAAAATACAAATGGATATTAATTAATTAATTCAATAAATAATTGGGGGTCTCAAAACCTCTATTCTGTATTACCTTATTTATATAAAGTTGTAAAATTCAAGTTTTCAGGGCCCTGTTTGTCTCTGTAGTTCTTCACTTGGTGACCTGGGTTCAGGTGTGACCTGCTGCCTTTTGCTGCTCATCCTGTCTCAATATTTCTCTTTGACATGCAGTCCTGTGGCCCCTGCTCTCATTTTGTATGTAAGGACAAAATTTTCAAGACGAGAGCACAATAAGAAGCCTATTTTTCCACAGCAAGTTACAAGACTATAGTCAAGATTTCCCACAATAAATTTGGAATTATTGTAATATTAAATAGCAAAACCAGGTTGAAACTTATGTACACCGGCATGGACGGACAGGTGTGTTGGAGAAGACCTGCGTGGTCGAGAAACATAAGAAAAAGCTCCCGCACACTGTCATCACTTGCATAGATTTATTGAGCTGAACAATGTTTTGGTCCTGAGACCTTTGTCAGGACCGAAACCAGCTCAATAAATCTATGTAAGTGATGACAGTGTGCAGGAGTTTTTTCTTAATATTAAATAGCAACAATTTATTTTCTTGATCAGTTGCTGAAAAGCAAAAATTTAAAATATACAGTTATGTTCATAATAATAGCAGTGTGTTTAAAAAGGTGAGTAAACCTCAAAATTCTTCAAATAAATTGTATTTTAAGGAACACAACTGCATTGGGGACACTGCACATTCTATTTCAAACCAAGAAAATTGGAAAAAGTAATTTAATTTGATAATATTTTACAGAAAGTCAAGAAATATAATGTTCAAAAAAATAGCAGTGTTGACATCTTTTTTTACACGCTTACTGGTGTGTTTGGGGTCATTGTCTTGTTTGGGGTCATTTCCTCTTCAGTATACGGCAACATGACTACTTCCAGTATTCTGGTGTACTCAAACTGATCCATGATCCCTGGTATGCGATAAATAGGACCAACACCATAGTACGAGAAGCATCCCCATATCATGATGCTTGCACCACCATGCTTATGGTGAAGCATGGTGGTGTACTGTGGCTTGAATTCAGTGTTTGCAGGACGTCTGACAAACTGTCTGTGACCCTTAGACCCAAAAAGAACAATCTTACTCTCATCAGTCCACAAAATATTACGCCATTTCTTTTTTGGGCCAGTCAATGTGTTATTTGGCAATTTGTAACCGCTTCATTACATGTATTTTTTTTAACAATGGGACTTTGCGGGGGCTTCTTGGTGGTAGCTTGGCTTCACATAGACGTTGTCTGATTGTTACAGTACTCACAGGCAATCTTAGATCTTCTTTGATACTCCTGGAGCTGATCATTGGCTGAGCCTTTGCCATTTTGGTTATTCTCCGATCCCTTCGAATAGTTGTTTTTCTTTTTCTTCCTCGCCTTTCTGGTTTTGGCTGCCATTTTAAAGCGTTTGATATCATTTTAGCTGAACAGCCTATCATTTTCTGCACTTCTTTATAGGTTTTCCCCTCTTTTATTAATTTCTTAATCAAAGAATGCTCTTCTTCTTAACAGTGTCTTGAACGACCCATTTTACTCTGTTTTTCAAGGACAAATGCACAGCCAGCATATGCAGCATCAGTTGCCTTGATCCTTGAATAAGGGCCACCTGTTTAACACCTATTTTTTTCACATAATCAATGACCTCAATAATTGAACCTGGCACTGCTATTTTTTTGAACACGCCCCTTTCAGTAAATGATTCAGTTTCACAGAATCAGCAGCATGCACGTCATGCCTGTTGGGTCTGTTGGTTTTCTATACCTTTACTAAACCTTCTAGAAAAAGTTGAAAAAAAAAAGTTGAAATTCTAACAAAATCAGTGATTTATCTTGCAAGTGATGTCAGACTGCTATTATTTTATTTTATTTTAACACAACTGTATTTAACGTGTGACGTTCAGGTCCCTCCCCCTGCCTCTGCCAAGCAGTATTTGGTTGTTGTTGTCAACATGTCAGCCAATCAGAAGGTGGAGGGGTGAAATCCCAAGTTATCCCTAGTCTGTACCCACCGGCCTTTCCTTTCTTTGTTTCTTTGAGTGAGTGTGAACATAATTAGCAACGTAATCTTGCTTCTATAGGTTTTGGTTTATCTATATAGCTACGTGTTGAGCATATACGTTTCTTTGTGATGACAGAGAATAGATTTCTCTCTCTTGATAACATGTTCGTTCTTGTAAATTTCAGTGTAAAACATCCCTGGGTGGGCCGAACACGCTAACCAATTGCGCCACAGAGACTCACCTGGCTGTCAGGGGTGTGGCCTCAGACTTGAATTCCTCGGCTGGAGTGGGCGTGGTCTAAAAACCCCTAAAATGTTGTTGCTATATTGATCTTACATTGCTGCGTACAAACCACAACACATAGTTGGAGGGTTAGTTGTTGTTGCACTGTTTTCTTGGGCATTGTGCCACTTGTGTGAGAGAATGTGATTACAACAACATTTCTTTTTACAGTGAACACCATGAACACAAGCATTTTACGATAAAAGAAAATCATACAACTTTATTTACCTCCTTGTATTTTTACAGTCTTTGAGTAAGCTTTACCTCACCATAAATTAGAGAAGACAACTGTGAAATTGGAATCACAAAATTTGTACCTGACCGTAGGCAGTGGCAACGCAGACTGTAAAAGTAAAATACAGTGTTTACATTTACAGACGTGTTTTGGCGGCACCCATCCTCAGTGACTATGACATTTCTTCATTATCTTTAAAAGGAGTGCTTTACAGCTTTAGTGCCTCAGTGTAGGGGGGAGTGAGTTTTTACCAGCTAGGATCACTCTTGTGAGGGGTGTTTGCATTTCAGGTATCACTGTTTGCTTTGGTTGAATGTGTCCCATCAATTTCTTCCTAAACCAGCCTGCCCACCAGTGTTCCCATTATGCTGGCCTGCTTTCCCTGCATTCTCTGTATGTGATTCAGCTCTTAGTCCCTGTTTCTTCCATATCCCGTGTTGTAAACTGTTTTCTTGTCTGTACACGGCATCTATTGCACTGCCTGTCCTGGGTGAGGGATCCCTCCTCTGTTGCTCACCCTGAGGTTTCTCTTATTATTTCTTGGGTGTTCCTCAGTGGATGTGAGGGTCTAAGGGCAGAGGATGTTGTTATGATGCTGTGTAAAGCCCTTTGAGACAAACTGTTTGTAAAAATGGGCTATACAAAACTTGCCTTGCCTTATGTATCACTGTTTTTTTTTAGGTTGGCGCTGCATTTGAAAACAATCTAAATATGTCTTTAACTATGTATGATGATAAAAAATAAAATATTTTTCAATTACACAGAAAGTATGCCATTCTTGTTAACACTTCTGAATTTAGGGAGGGGGATTTGAGCATCATTAATTTTCCCTGATGTGTCTGTGAGGAGAAAGAAAGGAGGCTGGTAAAGTTTGTGAGGTCTGGTGATTGTGAAAATGGGAAGAATGACGTTTTCATGGCTGAAATACACAATATACAAATGTACATTTAGGAAAATAACTTCTTCTATCAGTCTGTCTCTGCCAAACAACTTCTTTCACAATCTTTTCTATATACAGAATATTATACATAACGAATGTGAATGTACCAGGAGATGCGCTAATATTCAACACATGTCAGAGGGAAGTTACTCCAGACGAGGACAGAGGCATGGTGGCGGCTTTCTCAAGCTTTCTCCAGCAGCGAATAAACATGAGCTGATGTGTCAAGAACTAGCTTGGGCTTCGGTCCAATTGTTTTTATCTGTTCCATTAGATGACACAATTGATTTGATGTTAATCAAAGGCAAATTTAAGTACAGATATTAGATTTGTTACTGTTTAGATATGTGGCACTGTGACCCACAGGATTTAAATAAGTCAGTGAACCATTTCTTTTTCATACCACATAACGTCTTCCATCCATCCATCCATGAAGATCCATATACCATACATCAGTTTGTATCTGTAATTTGCTCTTTGGAGGACAATTATCCCTGGACAATCCACTACAACAGTGAAATAAGTGATGAGAGTATCTTTCCTGCTTGGAGAGGCTGTTGCTATCAGTAGATATGGATCTGTCTTGAACTGTGGTTAAAAAGCCTCCAAAAAATAAACATTTTAGAGTCTGCTGGTGTTGAAACTGCCACCATGCCTCTGTTGTAACTTTACTCTTATATAGATTTTGCATATCATACATGACTTTTCATTAGGTATGAAGTGTGTGATTGTACATGAACCCTCTACATTAGTCTGACCACATTTCTCTGCACATACGCAATCCTCCATTTAGGCTCACACAGTCTGGAATTTCAGCATTATAAAAAGACTTTTAAAAAATGAAATCACATTTGCTTTTGCACGTGAAGCTGATGTCTGAACACAAATCAGTCCTCACAACTGCTTTCATTTAATGCAACACTGAAACCAGTAATCCCATGAGTTCATTGGGTTCAGGCCAGTCCTCCAGATCAGCTGTCATTAGGTGCAGTTCATTCTGTGTTGTCTGCTGTGTGGATGGTTGTCGACGCTCCCTCTGTGCTGGCAGCTGTGTGTGTGTTGGGGGGGGGGGGTGTTGGTTGTAGGGCTTCAGGTGGAGCAGGAGGGCGAAGAAGGGGAGCAGGGACTGGGGCTTGGGCTACGAGAGGGGACAGATTTGAGCGACGGACTTGCGCGGCGGCTCCTCGGGTCTGTTTCCTCCTCTTCTCTCCCCGCTCTTCTACCTTTGCCTCCCCCTTTCTCTCCCCCGGCTCCTTGTCCTTCCAGACCCTCAGAGTTCTCCAGCATCTCCTGAATGAGAGGAGGCATCGAGCCGGGGATCTCCATTTTCAGCGTGATCACTCGCTCTGCTCCTGTAAGAGAAAGAGGAGGGACAATCATGATAACAGGAGACATTATGAACGGACCTGCATTCATTTACCAAAACTGACTACAATTAATTAACAAGTATTCAAATTGCATTGAAATGTATTCAAAACCTTCCCAATTTGTGAAGAGGATGGAAATGAAGTGACTGTACCATACAAAACAAAAACTGGGGCTTAACTTAATGACATCATGATAACAATTGCCAGAAAAAAAAAATATATATATTGGTGTAAGAAGTAAACAATCCAGAGTAACAATGGGTTGAATCTGATTGGCCTTTTATTTTAGCACATTTTTTCTACAATGATACTGAGTACCTTTCACAATAAAAGCCCTTAATTAAAGGGATACGTCACCCAAAATAATGATAATACGAGAATTCACCAATCATCTACTCACCGTCATGCCAAGGAAGGGCTTGGAGAACTTTCGGAATTATCGAAACGCTTTTGGAGTTCCAGTGGGGGTCTGAATGGCAACGGATTTCCATATAATGGCGACGAATAGTGCTCACTTTTGAATGGTCCAAAACACACACTATGAAACATCCAGATATCTCCATACTGCTCGTCCCTACTGACCCAAGTGTCCTGAAGCCGCCGCATGAAAAAGTTGTTTGGAAAAAAAATATTTGATCTCTGTTTTTAGCCTTGTTGTAGTTTTAGCTCCCAGTGGCTCTGTTGATGTTAGTGCGCATGCGCGAGATTTGCTGCGAGATGTTCGTTCGTCATACTTGGATGTATGATGTAAACATGGAAGAACATCTCGCAGCAATACTGCGCATTTTACGCAGCCACTGGGAGCTACTGCTACAACAAGGCTAAAAACAGAGATAAAATATTTTTTTTCCAAACAACTTTTTCATGTGGCGGCTTCAGGACACTTGGGTCAGTACAGACGAGCAGTATGGAGGTATTTGGATGTTTCATAGTGTGTGTTTTGGACGATTCAAAAGTGAACTCTATCCGCCGCCATTATATGAAACTCTGCTGCCAGCCAGACCCCCCTGGAACTCCAAAAACATTTTGATAACTCAGAAAGTTCTCCAAACCCTTTCGACAGTGAGTAGAATTGGTGAATTATCGGGTTTGGGTGAAATATCCCTTTAGCTTTCTGGAATTAATGCAGGAAATATTTAATTCAGGGAAACTTCACTTCTGTGGAAGTGATTGAAATCATTGTGAATGAAAGTAATGTATACATATGTGTGTGTTTCTGTGTTTCTGTGTGTCTCACCCTTCACACTGATGCTCCTGAGGTCAGTAATCTTCATCAGTATTTTAGGAAACATACAGGGTTTTTCAGGCCTCCTCCTCCTCACATAGATCTACAGACACATGAACAGTTGTTTGTGTGCTGAAGCTTAAGAGGAATGGTACATTCATTCCAGATAAAATAAGTGTCCATAAAATAGTCTAATAAAAGTCAGATCAAACCTTCAAAGCTTCGAGCATTGGCTCCTGAAGAACGTCCACTTTCTCTGGCTCCTCCAGATCCTGACGATCTGCACACACACATCCAGAAAAAAGACGAGGTTATTACGTAATCTTGTACGTATATGGCTGCATGCTTTATGGTCAATGTGTGAAACTGATGTGGAACCAGTATAAACATCTGACATTGCCAGCTGGTTTTATCTCTTTATTTGTTTGCGTCTCTCACATACACAGTGGTTTCACACACTGAATCGCTGTAAGGCCGTTCTGTTCTGTGTTTTTCTACTTCTGTTGTGAGACAGTAGGATAAGTGTGAAATGCTGACTGAGACACGGCTTTGATCTTATAACCACCATGTTTCTTGAGACCTGTGGTTTTACAGTTGATACATTTATTCATCAAAGAGAAAGTTGGACGCTTGTTTTGTCTCACCCTCTCTCACTGGAGATTTGTTTTTCTTTACCAAAATTAGCTGAAGTTATTAAAAAGTTGCTACATTTGTTTCTAGGTGTTGTTTTTAATTCTATGCACTAAGTTTGGCAACACTGCCCACTGTCAACACCTCCTAATAACCTTTTGAAAGAAGTGTAATGGGGAATTCCAACTGTCTGTTCTATCAGCTAGTCAGTCAGTCATGGATATGTTTGTGTTATGTTATGGTGCCTAGTCCTGCTGTTATAGCCAGAAACATTTAGCACATACAAAATAAAGACATTCAAATTCAAGTGAATTTCACACTTTTTTCCCCACCACAACACTAAATAAAAGCAACTCATCTGTCTTGTTTCATTTCATACTCCTGCGCTATCAGCTGCAGTACCTCCACAGAGCAGGCAGATGGCACTGAGTAATCCCGTCTCTGCATCGTCCATCTCCAGAGGGAGCAGCTGGTTGGCAAAGGAGAAGACGAGGTCTGTGAGAGGTCCGAACCCAGCGTTGTGCATCTGAGTGCGGTTCAGAGTCAGACCGTCAGAGAAGGTCATGGTGTCCTGGTCCGGAGTGTAGCGAGTGCAGATCCTCAGAATCTAGAACAAAGGGCATGAAGTGGCTGCTGTGTCACAACTGTACATTTTCCCATGAAAGATCTTTCTATCTTCTTTGGGAATCTTTTAAGGAGCTACTTTTAAGCACAGTTTTCTCGTGAGTACAGAATAAACATTAACATCAGAATCCAACCTCATTCCTTACTTCCAACTTCAAACTTCCAACTTCCAACACCAACATTAAAGGGATAGTTCACCCAAAATTGAAATTGCACTCCTTATCTACTCACCCTCATGTCGACTAAGGGCTGGGAGAAGTTTCAGAGTCCTCCGTGGCTTCTCTGAGTTACAGGAGGTCTCGGCGTAGCAGTGCATGTCCATATAACGGTTGCAAATGGATACCAACTATCTTCGTAACAAAATGACACACCAAAAAACATCCAAATACCTCCATGCTGCTCGTATGTAATGTCCGTCTTGTATTGAAGCCCCGAAATGCGAAATTGTCCCGAAAAAAATTAAATAAGTCTATATTTCAAGCTCGTTTTGTAGCGGAAGCTTCTCGAAGCTCCTCCTCTTTTTTTTTCGGGACAATTTCGCATTTCGGGGCTTCAATACAAGACGGACATTACATACGAGCAGCATGGAGGTATTTGGATATTTTTGGTGTGTCTTTTTGTTACGAAGACAGTTGGTATCCATTTGCAACCGTTATATGGACATGCACTGCTATGCCGAGACCCCCTGTAACTCAGAGAAGCCATGGATAACTCTGAAACTTCTCGCAGCCCTTAGTCGACATGAGGGTGAGTAGATAATGAGTGCAATTTTAATTTTGGGTGAACTATCCCTTTAACTCTTGTCCCTATCACTTATTTTCTTTAAATGTAATTAGCATGCTAACAGCTAGCCCGGGCCCACTTTATAGCAACTCAAACCCACCAGTATGTCCAGGCAGGCAGCTTTGAGCAGCGTGATCTGATCGGCGATGGTTAGCGTTGTGAAGCCGGGCAGCTGCTTGGCAAACTCCACCGTCTTGATGATGCATTTGGTGGACAGCTCGCTGAACTTGTCCCAAAGACTGACGTCCAGCGCCACACGGTGTTCTGCGCTGTTGCTCTGTAGATTTGGGGGGGAACAGAGACAGGAAACACTGATTTTTCAAGAAGATGGAAGTTAAAACTAAAAGGATCTAAGGGTTAATAATTCAACCGTAGCTGCTTTTATTGAGTTAAATCATGTTTTCAAAGTGTGTGTGTGTGTCAGTACCGTGGTGTATTTCCCCAGCTGACCCAGGGAGGGAAATGTTTCCTGATGGGCCACACGAACCCGTTCAATCATCTGCTCGGTGTCCGCCGACAGAACGTGGATCTCAACCTCCACTGGCCGCTTCTCCTCTTTCTTCTTCTTCGTCCGGTCGTTTCGTACCACTGATGAGTTAAAGAGAGGAGGATTTATCTTACACGCGATTCACATTGAACGTTTCACATCTGAAGGGCGAGGAGGTTTTCTTGACTTGAGTTTTAAATCAACACTTAAAGAGACATTACTTGTCAAAATCACGGTCAACAGTTTTAAAATCAGGCCTGAAAATGCAAATGGGACACAAAAGGTGTAACAACATCATTTCAAGTGTTTATAGTTGAGCCGTTCCTCTACCACCGCTGCCCTTCCTCCTGCTGTATTTGACTATGACAGTTTTTCACAAATACATTTCACACATCACTTATTTAATTCTCACAGCTGCTGTTCACAAAACAGTAAAGGCATTTATCTTACCCGTCCCTCACTTGTAACTCACCTCAATTAAACCAAGTGCATTGAAACAGCTCTTTTACTTACAAGACTAAATGTTCTGATTTCTTAACAAACTTGACTTATTATCATGATGTCATGATTAAACTCGGCTAAGGCTTTAGCCATGATTTCTATAATCTGCCTGTTCAAAGTGCCCTGACATGGCCCATTGCCATAATTGCTATAGTCATAGCAGTAAGTTTGTTACCTTTAATTGTCGGTGCAAGCTATTTTTAGAACGGGGGAGAGTGACACTACGGAGGCTAATGGGATTTCTTGGTTAAAAAAACGTTATAGAAAAAATAGCTTGCACTGACAATTAAAGCCAACTCCTAAAACTATAGGGATTGTGACAATGGGCCAATTTGCCAAAATGTTGAGCTATCCCTTTAAAGGTCACACCTTTCCTGTACTTTATCTGAAGTGTTGATCCATTACAGTATATACTTGTGATTTTAACTACCAAAAATCAATACAAAATAGTGTTATATCTCCTCTCTTAGGGTTCTCACTGGAGCTCGTGTCAGTGAGCCAATCAGAAGAGAGCCGACTTTGAGCCTCTCTTCTGATTAGTTGACTGTTTTCTGAGTGATCAAATAAAAATAAAGCAATTTCCAGCTAAACACACAGAGAAACTGAACGCCGTAAAGTTGGATGGTGGGTCCAGGTCCAGGTGGGTGGACCTTAAGTCATGAATGAAAGCGGTGACCGCTTTGCTGTGACATCACAAAGTAACATCATAACAACAAGTCCTGACTTGGCTTTAAAGCCCTAAATACAGGCTGTGTGTTTCCTGTTGCTGAGGCTCTGATACTTTCATAATATTAATATAGAACCCGGACATGCTTGTATTGTAGGACATGCACTACCCACCATAGGCCACCAGGGGGAGACAAATATTAAGGGTAAAACACATCACTGCTGTTCTGAGAATGTTGCTTGAGCTTTCTTTTATTACTGTGTGACTACAAAGCATTTCCAGAAAAGTGCCCTTCAACTGATTCATGTTTCTTATTTGCTGTACTTTGGTGTTTTATAACGTTTGCACTTCTCCACACGCTGTACTCACACTCTTTGGACATGCCGACGTCGAGGCATTTCTGCAGCCGACAGGACTGACACCGGTTCCTCGTCAGCTTGTTTATGACACAGACTTTGTCTCGGTGGCATGTGTACACCATGTTCTTCTGGATGCTCCTCCGAAAGAAACCCTGAAGAAAGATGGGTACAAGGGAATGAGAATACAACACGGCATCGTAAACATGTGCATGTGCTCTTTTCAAAACCTGAGATGAAAACAAGGATGAGTTGAGAGGATCACTGTTTTGTTGGGCAGCTGGTACCAGGTCAGTGCGTGGTCTGACACGACATAAACTGTGTGCGTGTGTGTGTGTGTAGAATGTGATGAGAGCAAAGCGGCTTACAGATCCTAGGGGGAGGTGTAAAGGTTGTGACCTCGTTACTGAGACATTAAGCACACACTCTGCGGTCTCATGCTCTTTGTAATTATTTCTCATTCAGGTTTGTGTTTTTTTTTCCTTTCCTCTGTAGCTCGCAGCGCTTCGTGCGCACGGATGACCCAGTTACCCAGGATGAGTGCGGTGGTGGCTTATGTGCGTCGCACCGCTGTTATGTTTAGCTGGTGCACGCTCGTTTTGGGGGGCTGCCTACCTTGCAGCCCTCGCAGGCGCTGACTCCATAGTGGTATCCTGAAGATTTGTCCTGACACACAAAGCAGGGCTTGTAGACGCGGGGCGGGGGCGGAGGTGAGGGGGGGCTGGGGACAAGCAGGTCCTCCCCTGAGCTCGTGCTCTCCGTCTCTATGGCTGCAGGAGGAACCAGAGAAAACAGAGGTTAGCGTTTAGCCAAAGGACAAATTTCAAGTATGACATGACACTCTCATGTCTCAATTCTGACTAAAGCTGTGTCAAGATTTGGAAAAGAAAATGAATTTTATGTATTTATTGAAAATGACAAAAAAAACAAACAACAAATCTCCTATGACAGAGGGAGGACATATTTTTGCAGGCCAACCCGGATGATAGCGTCATTCTGGTTCCCCAGTGGGATTCTTTTTAGATTCACTGCAGAAAATAAGATCTGTGATAAAGTTTATGACCACATATCACATTGTGTTCAGTAGGAAAATCCACACCTCTATGACTTGAAAGTCTTAAAGGACAATTCCAGGCAAATTGAACTTGGTGCTAATAATTTCCTAATATTTTAGGTCTAAAAGAATGAATCGACGCACATGTTTGTAAACGGAGCTGTAATACAAAGTCAAGTTGACACGCCCACTATGTTTACAGGTCGTCTGAAGCTCCCGTTTGTTTTATCAACAAAGGAATATCAACTTGGAGGCACGACATTTTAGTTGATATCCCTTTGATGACAAAAAAAAGGAGCGCTTCAAACTACCTGTAAACATACTGAGCGCATCAACTTGCCTCTTGCGCGAGACTGTCTCATGTCAGCTTTCTTTAAGTAAACACACCCCTCTGTGAATGTTTGAAGCCATCTTGTTGTCTGTGGAAAAAACATTGCGATGGGATGTACCGGTAGACAGCCTAAACAGCATAAGATCTGTCTGCTCCCATTATACACTGCCATGACGATGTGGGCACAACAGGAGACATTGAAAAGAAAATCTCCAGATTCATTTGAGGCTTTTGACCTAAAATACCAGGAAACTATAGCCAGGAAACTATAGCCCCAGGTTGAATTTACCTGCAACTGTCCTTTATTACAATCACTGGAGTAAAAGCAGAGCAAAGCAAAGTAAATTGCAACACCATCAACACAGCAGACAAATAGTTTAAGTGTCATCTGTGATGGGATCTATACTCTAACTTGAAGTTTGATTTAACTCTGCCCTGTACAAAAACCTTTCCCTTCATGAAGATAGTAAGAGTTTGCCCCCAACAACCTCTGCAGTCTCATTTCGACATGTTACCAACCATCCTTTGGGCGAGACACTACTACTACTACACTATTTTGAGATTTTGGGCTATTTATCTTCCTTAACATGTATTCTTTCAGAAAAGTCAGAATTTTTTTTTTTTTTATAAAAACCACATTAAGGTGGTTATTATACTTCATTTTGTCTCTTTTGTTGGTAAATTTCAATTCGCCAAAAGTTAGCATGCTACTGTGACATACTGTGTTATGCCTGTTGTCTGATCCAGGTCCAGGTATCATTGTAAAGCTCTCTCTCCTGAACAATTATGTGGGCTCCAAAAATGATCATTTCCTCCGTATCCGCAACCGATCGTAAAAGTACAATTTACATTAACATTACATCTATGGAATTTTACAGTACAAGTCTTTAAAGGCTGTTTTCTCAAAAAGAGTTTTTCCTCAGACTCTGAGCTAGAAATCTCCACTTCAGCAGCATTTACAGACACCAAACCTTCCAGTTTTATTCTTGTCTATATTCTGAAGGTTTTTACAGAGAGGTTTGTTGATATATCATTCACATCCTGATTTATACAACATTTTATTCCTAAAAACAGGGTGAACTTCAATTTTTTTTAGGGCTGGTGACAGTATTTTCTCATTTACAGAGTGATATAAAAAGAGATATCCAAAATCCCCTCTGTAAAAACTTCTGACTCTAATATGTCAACAAAATAAAACAAGAATTTTGAAAGGGGCTTTATCCATTTGGATGACACCACACACGTTTAATCCATCCCATCCTTTTACATATTAGTTTTGTTTTAGTTGAAAACATCTGGGATTTTAAACTTTAATTATTCATCAAAAGATTACATTAGTCTGTAACCAGACCGGCAATTACCATTCTAGTCAAACCATAAAATGTTCTCTAGTCAGAAAATAAACCGATCTTTTGACAGAACAGAGAGAACAGAAGAATGAGTGTAAGCCAGGGAATGAAAGGATGCATGATTAATAATGCAGCTTTGCAGAGAGGGCGTCTGCTCTGATGTTATTAATTTGAGCAAGACAGCGAGACATGGAGGAGGGTAAGAAACAATGACTCTGGAGAAGATGCAACAACATTAACAAACCCTGTGTAATCTAACTCTGAGTCAGTCCTCCCTTTCACTTGAACTCGCACAAACCCCCAGCATCTAGGAAGAAGGAATAAATCTTGTCCTTTTGTTTACTTTGGTCCGTGTTGATTTTAGTCTGTGTTTTTTTTTTAAAGCCTGTGGGGGTTGTGTTGCGCGCCAGCCTGTGCTGCTCTCATACCGTCAGTATTTAGTGTTTAAATTAAATTGTAAAGAAAAGAGCTGGAACGTCTTTGCACACAGGGCAGCTAGCTTTCCTCAAGCCTAAAAAATCAATCTTTTTGCATAATGAGCTGTGCAATTTACAACACTTCACTGCCCGGGCACGTTCAAATTCAACAGGACCTGCCTATCAAAAGGTGAATAGTGAATTAAATTATACTTTTCTTTGTTTTGCATATCTGCAAAAAAAAATAAAAAAATCGAGGCTGTTGTGTTTGCAGTGAGGTGGAAGTTGATTAAGCAATATCCTGTTGTTGTGGGGTGCTATATAACTTTACTCAACTGGTTTAAGTGGTTGGCTTTATAGAGCTTTAAGTAGCACTAAAGCTGTAATGTGTTAATGTTGCATCGGTCTCTGTGTGGTTCACCTTAATTTGTCTTTTTAGGTTTGAGGTTTTCTTCCCAGTGATTTTGCAGCCACAGGGCTCCCCTCTCTACTACACCACCGCTTTTCCTCCCTGCAGCACTGCACTTGAAGTAAGTTGAAATTGTCAACCTGTTTCTTTTTTTTTTTTTAATCCTGGTTTTATTTTTTTTAAAAGAACATTTTGTCATCATGTTTTTTTGTGTTTTTTTTCCCATGGCCATATGTTGTCTGAGCTTTTCAGCCTGTAACGTTCCCCGAGGAGGAACAAGAGAGGAGGGGAGGAAACAATACGTTTTCCAAGGGTGGAAAACAAACTGTGAGGTCGAGAAAACACTACAGCAGAATGAAACCAGGTTCCACATATTAAACAGTTTGTTTTTTATGTTTTGGTGGAAGAACTAAAAGAACCAGTAAGTCAGCACTCTCTATCACGCAGTGAAGAGTAACAGCACACGCACACAAGCACACCTGCCACACTCTGGCCCACTGCCCCTGGCTGTTTTCCACCTGTCTCCACCTTAGTACACCTGTTGATCGGTGAGTGAACCCAGTTGCATGAGAACCAACCAGTTCCACAGGTGGAGGGGAGACAGACGGAGCTCTGAGGGAGAGAGAGCATCCACGCAGGTACACGCCTTGTGAACGTCACATATCCGAAACGCCTTGAGGGAATATCCTCAAAGTTGGTAAAAGTATGAGCTAATTAGACTTTGATGGTTGAAAATCAAGGTCACAGTCAGGACACGGCAATTATGATAAACATGTCTCACAAACGGTATGAAGCATCTGGGTAAAAAAAAAAAAAAAGTTTCTATTGAAAACAGTCTTATTTTTAAACAATATATAGAACATGTGGATTAATAGTAAATGTGTATCACGTTAAAATAAATAATAAAATGATAATAAAATGTATACCGTAATTTCCGAACTATTGAGCGCACCTGAATATAAGCCGCACCAGCTAAATTGGAAAATAAAATACATTTTGTACATACACATATAGGCCACACTTGAATATAAGCCGCAGGTTTTCATGTTGTAACATGAGATATTTACACAGTTGGTCACAGTGGTTTTGGAACTGTGACTTTTTCATACCGTAGTGTACCTTGAAACTAATCAGCGAATACCGACCTGAGTCTAGTCTGAGTGGCATTTATGCTGTGAACGCATCAAATCAGTCAGTCCACAGAGACATGCACACAGCCTGTATTCAGTAACTGGACTGTCAGGTCGTCTATGCCAGGACACAGCAGTGACCACCTGGAACCGCTATCCAACACTCGCAGGATTTGGTTTCTCTGAGTGTTTACCTGGACTCTGCTTTATTTTATCAGATCGCTCAGTAAACGATCAGAGACTCTGAGCCTCCTCTCTTCTGATTGGCTGACCGACCTGTTGGAGCTCCAGAGCCGTAGAGAGGAGGTGTAAAACTACACTGGGATGGTTTCTGATTTTTGGATACAGGACAATGATCAAATATAAGTGCGATGAGTCGGCAAGTCTGTCCTCCTGTGATTTCTTTTTTTTTTCTGTTTTACTTTCAAAAATTTCGTCTATGTCATGAAAAATTATCATTCAGAAACCAACAGTATTTTATTTTTACAGTTTTTGTTCATGTATTCGCTGAAATGTTGGAAAAAAAACCATGAGATCCAAAATGTGCAAATGTGGAACCAATACTCTCTTTCTTCAAATTTCACCTCACAGTTAAAGAGACGTCTTCATCATCTGGGAAGTGAAAACATCTGACCTCCGCAGTCAGGGAGGTTAAACTCGGCATATTGCTCATACTGAGATCCCGCTGTGCCGCGGATCCTCTCTCTGGCTGGGTCAGCCGGAACTGAGAGCATCGCAGCCACAGACGGGGACCAGCCTCGGTCAGTGATGCTTGGAATTCGCATTGCTTTCGCCTCCAGTTGTCAGGGACGTTGGACACAATCAGATAGCAACCCTGGGTGTCTACATCATAGTTTCGAAACAGTTTTGGAAATAGTTTGGGTTTTTTTCCGGGCCAGACTACGACTGAGAACAAGAGTGATTTTGTTGTAACAGGAAGAGGAAAGGTCTCTGTTTCTCTGTTGTTTGAAAACACTATAGCAGGGTGGATGGCAGGTGTTAATGTAGCTGAATTTAAAACTACAATGTAACAGTGAGGTTGCATACATGGCCTCTAACAGCCCCCTCCCACTCTGTCAGCATGGATCTGCTATTTTCAGATCTTCAGATTCAGAAACCAGGAACATCCACAACAGCATTACTCCCAGTGCCTCCTCTAACCTCTAACCTCACACACACACACACACACACACACACACACACACACACACACACACACACACACACACACACACACACACACACACACACACACACACACACACACACACACACACACACACACACACACACACACACACACACACACACACACACACACACACACACACACACACACACACACACACACACACACACACACACACACACACACACACACACACACACCTCCCCCTGCTTTAGTAGCCATACCAGACATTCTTTTATGGAGGAGGTTCAGCTCCTCTCTGCTGGCCTGCTATGTTTACACAGAGAGAGAGAAACCCAGAGAAGAGATCCTCCTCCTCCTCCTCCTCCTCCTCCACCACCATCATACCATCCCTTCATCTTTCCCCTCTCTTCATCTCTCCTCTGTTTGTCTTTGCTCTCTTCTCACTGACACACTAGCCAACAGCACAGAGTACCGTCTGACCTCTTTTAAACTCCTCTCTTCGCTTCCCGCTCCCTCGCCTGCTAAATCCAAGAGTCTCTCACTTTGTTTTCCTTTGTGTGTGTGTTAATTCCTGCTGCTTCCCGCTTGTGCTGCAGTGTGCAGGGCATGGCGCAGTCAAAACAAAATGCATTGTATTTGGCTGTTGTTGTTTTGGTTTTTTTTGGTCACTTTCTCTCTTACTGTTGAGGTGAGGGCAAATAGAACGTAGAGGAATACAAAATGTGTATTGGGAGGGGGGAATCCTCCAGTTTCAATCAGATTAGAAAAAGAGTGTTTATGTGATTTAATCACACCAGCAAACGCCCTGAGGTGACTCAGTGTTTTCACATCTGCATTTGGCTGAATATCAATTTTGCAAAACTTTATTTACATTATGTATGAGGTATACTTTTTTTGGAATTGGAAAAAATCATATAATGCTCCATTAGGAATGAGAAGAAGAATCGTAATGACAGTAGGCCGTTACATACTATGTTGCATTGATCTTTGGAATGTAAGTGTTTCATTTTATATTGTTTAGCTATTCAATAAAAAAAAAAATAATAAAAAAAAAATATATATATATATCCATATTTATTATTTCAATCTTTTGCGCTTTTTATATAATTTGACGCCCACACATTTGGTTTCCAGCAGAGATGTATTTGTGCACTTGAAAATATGTTTCAATATCTACTGGATGATTGTAACTGAGTTTGCGATACACAGTATACATTTTCAATAAGTAGGAAAAATGGTGAGTTTAAAGGTGATGCAATGATGGAATTTTCTATCTTTTTCTGCATGGTATTCTACGGAGTTTCTTGCCACATATACAAAGATGAAATGATTCATCTTTGAGCACTCACATCCCACGCAGAATAAATCATTCCACTTGCGTAAGCTCTTCAGGTGAATGACGGGATTTAACGATGTGTTATGTTTTGTGACCGGTCATAAACTGAGAAAGGTTAGGACGAGACCAGGAGCCAGCTGGCTGCGACCTCCTCCTCTGCCTGTTATCACCGCCGTGACCTGTGTCCTGTTAGCTTTTTACGAGGTGAACGGCGGTTTTATTGTCATCACACAAAACGTTATGACACCTGCAGCTGCGTTGCAATCGCCGACGAGGCCCAGACTGCGACTGTAAACATTTAGACATATTCGGGGTAAGTAGTGCCATATAGGTCGGGTGTAAACTAAACCATGGCTGAAGGGGCGTGACTCGTGCTCGAAGCAGTGTTACGGCCGTGTTTGGGTTCATCTGGGTCAATGCGTGTTTAAAACCTTTCAGTCTGGGTCACTTTAGTTCAAATCCAATAGTGGCGATGGTAAATGTCAGCCCAGTGCTGGACTCCGCCGCTCAGCGACTCTGATGTAAAATACATTAAATGGTCTCTCCACAGGCGGTCCTGGCTCCGGGCCAGCCAGCATTTCCTGAATAGAGAGCGCACTCAGTCACTTCAGAGGCCGGCCTTTAATCACTCCACTCATTCCTTCTCCTCCACTGTTAACAAGGCGCGCTGTAAATTCATAAACATTAATTTCTTTGAAACACTGTGGAGCGTTTCTATCGCTGCTGATGTGAATCCGAAGCCAAGCTAATAAACGCACACGTTCCTGCTCAACCTGTTCTTCTTTCACCTCCTCCTGAGGTCAGGCAATATCAATAAAATCCTTTATCACAGTAGACGCAATTCTATTTCACAATATCAATATTCATATTATATTACGTTATATATAAGATTGATTATGAGCAGATGAAGAATGTCTTATGAATGTTTTAGTGAGTCATTGCAAGACCTGAGGAATCAATGTATTTCATCCCACTCATGCAATGATGCAATTAAAACCACCGAAAACAGCTGACTGAGCTCACACAATCACCAAGGAGACGACTGTTTATCACAGTTTAAAGTGTATGACAGAATCTTGTTGCAACACTAAACTCTACCTCCGCCTTTCCTGTTGTGGCATCATGAGCAGTAACAGGAAGTTTAAAGACATCACCACCTGAGTTTGGATTTATGATGGAAATTTTTCACCGTTTGCAATATTTTCAGAATAAATAGATAGCCAGTGGAGTGAGAAAATAATCTATAATCAAACCTAAATAGGGGTGACCAGACTTTGTTGTTGAAGCCCTTGGACTATAGACCAGTTCCGTCCTCTCTATTGGATCAGCCCTTTAAGTTCAGCCTTGAAACATGTTTCTATTGTGTAGTGTTTTTTATCTGCCTCTGACATTGTTTATTGATGTGAGCTATGTGTCATGTGGCTGTTTTGTTTTTAGTCCTTTATTCTGGTTTATTTCCTAAGTGTTTATTGATTCAGTATTATTTACAGCACTTTCTGTATAGCACCGTTTTGAAAATTTGCACTATAAAAAAAATACTTTGGAGACATTGATTCTTAACAATCTATATAAAACCTAACCTCAATAACCAGACTCGTACTCCTACACTAAAATACATCTGTGATAAGCTTATGCAATAATACAGAGAACCTGCATCAGGGGTAGTGCAGTGTGTTGCGGTGGAAGTGGACCATCTCACCTGGAACGGACTGAACCACCACTGATATAAAAAATTCAGGGGAAAAGAGAAGAGGCACTATTTTAGACGGAGAGTGCCATATTTAATGAATGCTGCTTCTATTTAGGCCGTCATCTACCGAGTAAACTGATCATGAGACAACACGTGTCGTGACGTGGAAGGCTTACATCACAGCTGAACGATGTCCAGAGGGAAATCCTGTATATCAGACATGTCCTGAACTGATCCTGAGGATTGATGCTGTGGCAGATCCAGGAATAATTTACTGGGCAAAGTTAAATAAAATCAAACCTTTAGCCTGCTGCTTTACAACATCTGGGCGCTACAGTGGGCTGATCTGGCTCAAATACTGTATAGTCCCCGTGCCAGTCAGATATACATTCACAAATCCTGCAATTTGTAAAATCTGTGAGGCCAAAATAAAGCAATAAAGGACACACACCAAAACATTCAGACCAACTTGTGTTTAGATACTTAAAATACCATCACCTCACTCCCTTACCTGTGAATGATGACTATCTCACTGAATGGCCTCATTATTTAAAGAGGAACTACGCAAGTCAGGAAGCTTTTCCCCTGTTTTGCTAACCCTCCTCCCGGCCATGTGCATTTGTTTTTAACGAAGCCGGCAAGAAAGCAATCCATGGAGCGGTGTATGACGTTATATATCATATACGATTTGTATAATATTTGTGTAGTCTTATCTGTCATAAACAAGAGATTACAGATGACGGGGTGCGTTTGTGTCGCGGTACCGCAGAGACGAGAGCTGGGACACCGGGTCGGAGCAAGAGGTGGAAGGGCCTCCATTAATCTGTAATTAAATTACAATTACAACAAAGCTGTTTAATTTAGATTCTAGTGTAGCATAGTTGGGTGAAAATCTTGGTGAAAGTCAGTGTTTTAATTGAATGTTTTAAGAAGATTGTTATGAAGAAAGGTTACGCAATGTCTGTAAAACTGTAATTTACAGTGACGCAAAAGATAATTTGCATCAGTAGCTCTCAAATCATGAATTGTAATGAGCTGAGGAATTGTTTCATAACTAATACAACACCCAGTAGCAGGCTGACTCAGCTGTTGCAAATTAACCTGACTAAAATGAGGCTAAAATGAAACTTGGAGATGTCTTGTTTTCCCTCTGCAGCCCCTGGAGCTGAACTCAAAGATAATCCGTGAGGGCAGAATCTCCTCTCAGTACAACTGCTGCTGCACTCGGTGTTTCTCCTTCGCTAGTGAAAACATCAGCTGATCCTGTCATGTCAGTCTCAGGAGTCACATTCCTCCAGTTAAACTTCCACTCGCATCATATCAGTACTTTCATCTCTACAGTTTAATAGTTCTGACCTTCAGCATTTGGATGCAGCAGCTTGGTCTGTAAGTGGGTTTTTCCCAATGCGCCTGACACATGTTTGAAGACTTAATGTAGGCTACACAATATGTAACTGCTGTCATTTAGGCCAACCTAAGTATCAGACTGATCAGTGGTGGCAGCATTCTGGATAAAGACCTCTTCTCTTGATTGAGTTCTGATGGTTTTACTATAGGTCGCAAATTTGCAGTTCTTCATTACATTATAAAGCAGGTCTAGGTTCTATATTAATATGGTGAAAGTATCAAAGCTCTGCCAGGCTCCAAGCCCTGCTGACCTGGACCCACCAACCAGCATTAGAGGATTTAGTTTTGATCAGTGTTTACTAGGGTTGGGCGGTATGACGGTATTATACCGTGTGACGGTATAAAATGTCTACCGGTAGAGATTTTGCAATACCGTTTATACCGGAGAAAGAGCAGATGTCTGCGGCATCTCTCTGAGTCACTGTAGTTAGACCGCCTCGACACACGGGGGAGCTGCAGCAGACTGCTTGGCGTGGTTGCATGAGCACGACGAAGAAGAAACAACTTTACCGGTTACCGGAGTGCAGAGTGATAACAACCATGGCGGAGGCGGAGAGTGAAAGCAGGAGTGGGAGCATCCATGAGTGGGAGTCACGAGGAAACGGAGGCAGCCCGACCCGCCCAACAAGACGAAAAAGTGAAAAGTGAAAGTAATTCACTCCAGCCGTAATTTTTTTCGATCGATCAGCTGTGTTTGCCGTTTCATGTGTCATAGTTCTGATGGTTAGACAGATGAATTAGACCTCTAACACATCCTAAAGTTTGACTTGTCAGAGTTTTTCAGAAGAGGAGTAAGTCAGGTTATAAGCGATGCTAATTTCTGTTAGCCCGTCTATGGTGTTTTACATTATACGTTAGCATTAAGCTAGCGGGCTTTTTATGCTTAGTTGTGACACTGGCTGTGTGTGTTTTAAACGTTGTTTCAAACTATGTGGGTTTGATTGAACATCTTTGATGCTTAAATATATATTGCTGCTTAACATAGGCTATTGCTTTACTCCTCTTTCTATGTGCCATTTTTACTGTAGGACAGGCTAGGACACTCTTTGTTTATTATGGTCACTTCCGTCCCTCCCACACACCGTTTTTCCGTCAGTTGTTGAAATTTGAGCCCTTTGTGTACTACCATAGACTGTAAAGGTTACTTAGGAACTCAAAGTAACTTCTTTGATTTTCCCGGTTTGACCTGTTTGAACAGCCATAGACAGCACAGACCGTAGCCATTTTTGTAAAATGGCAAATTTGTGATTCTGTGATTTCTTTTTTTTTATATATAATTGCACTAACTGGAGCCAGACTGCTCTGGCATTTTTCCTGTCTTTTTTTATATATAGAAATCCAAGTTAAAAAATAAAAGAGGAAAATGATCAAATGCGACAGTATGGTTATTTTAAGCCATTAATTGAATTTACAGGGGGAAAAAAACATACCGTGATATATACCGTTACCGTGATGTGAAATTACTCATACCGTGATATAAGATTTTGCTCATACCGCCCAACCCTACTGTTTACCTGAAATCTTTGATCACTAAGGGTGTATTCAGACCTGGCATTTGGAGGAACCTTTCCGAACAAGGGAGAATTTAACCCCAAAGATCGGTTTGTTTGGTCCTATGTGAACACAGCAATCGTGCTCGGATGCTGGATGAAACAAGCGGGACGAAGGGCTGGTCTGGAGCGGTTTATTTGGAGTGAGAATGTGATCAGCTCAAACCAAAAAAGCTAACCCAAAGTAGCCACACATACACGCTGCTGATGTGCCATGGTTGATGTTTTTCCCAGATAAACTCCTCCATTCAGGTGAGATTTCTGACCAATGAGAGAACAGTTGGTTCCCGCACGGCTTTTGTTTACAACTTTGGACAACTGGGAGCTGTTGCCTTTTGAACACAAACGACCCAAAAATGTAACAACTGTATTGGTTTAGCCCCTGAATTGAATACACCCCTTAGACAACAATCAGCCAGCCAGATTGAGGCTCAGAGCCTCCTTGACTGAACTATTACTAATAGAGCTCCATAGAGAAGCCTGAAAGGGGAGATGTTAAACTATATATTCTCTCATTCTAAAACTACAAATATGTCTCATGAATCTACACAGACCTTTAATATCAGCAAAATGTATATACCGTAATTTCCGGACTAATGAGCGCACCTGAATATAAGCTGCACCACCTAAATTTTAAAAGAAAATAAATTTTGTATGTAGGCCGCACCTGAATATAAGCCGCAGGTTTTCATGTTGTAACATGAGATATTTACACAGAAAGACAGTACACGGAAGATTTGTGGAATTATGCAAGTCCGTTCGCTTTTCCACTGTTTTGGTTACGCTCCTCTCAGCCATGTGCATTTGTTTACAACGAAGCCGGCGAAAAATCAATAAATGGAGCGGTGGATAATGTTACATAGCATATACGATGTTACGGTGTGTGCATTTGTGTAGTCTTAACCGTTATAAACAAAAGATTACTAGTTACGGAGCGCGTTTGTGTTGCGGTGCGCAGAGATGAGAGCTGGGACACCGGGGCGGCGGCAAGGTACTACACTGATGTTGCAAGGTTGGTTTTCAGCCGTGAGACGCCAGGTGGAGACGGAGAGCCGCCGTTCTCACTCGTAACAAGTCATGTAGTTAACGATCACAATTACTCCTGAGTTTTTTAATTAAGGTAAAAATTTAGCATAGCCACGGGAGAAATCCTGCTTAGTTCCTGCTTTCTCTCAAACTGTGCCTGAAAATAGGCAGTTCGGCACCAACACAGCAGTAACATGCCTGGTTAGAAAATTAAACACTGCACCAAAACTCAAAACTAGTGTCTTCTTCGGCGCATAATCTTTCCCCACATGTCTATCTCACTTTTGCTCTTCCTGCTAGAGTGTCCCCCGGAGGCCGTTAGCCAGTAAAAATCTATAAATTACCTGCATCGTTGTATAGGCTGCAGGGTTCAAAGCGTGTGAAAAACGTAGCGGCTTATAGTCTGGAAATTACAGTAGTCAGGATTAGAAACTTGTACCACTCGGCTCAATAAGTCTGTTTAAGCAGGAATGGCAATGACGTGGCCTATAACAGGGAGGTCAGGTCATTTATCAGCTGGTGTGAGTCAAACTTCTCAGGCTTAATGTACTGAAGACTATAGAAGCTAACTTTTGATCTCAGAAAGCTGACTAACAATCACACGATTGAAATTGTTAATTCATATAAATATCTAAGTGTTATCTTGGACAAGAAACTAAATTGGAAAGAACGTACTGAGGTTTTTATGAAGAAGTCACAGGCCAGACATTTCTTTCTGAGGCTAACTGAGGTCCTTTGGCATTAGCACAAGGCTTTTAGACGTCTTTCACCCAGGTATCTTGGCAGCTTATCTCTGGGTGATTAAAAAAAACAGGATCAATAAGACGATCAAGAAAGCTGGATCTGTTATTGGCCTAACCCAACTCACTCGAGGTCAAGAGAAGAGAATAAGGTCGAAGTTGAAAATGACACTGCTCTTTGAAAACCAGGGACTCTGATGCTCATTCAGCGAGTGATTAGTGATGCCTTGGTGCTCCAGAGAGCCACTGAGAAGGTCGGATATTTCAACGGACACTGTTAGTCATGGTCTGCTGCACAGCATGACTGTATTGTTTGTACAGCTATCCTGGGGAATTTATTTATTCATTTTGAGGTATCTTCCTTTGTTGGAGTTGTATTTTCATAGCTCCTTTCTGGTTTTTGTTGCAGCTTTTTAATCATGTCTTAGTAGTTTTAATCATGTTTCAAAGGCCTTGTGTGTGCTATGTCTGTATGTCTATGTATGGCTGTACAGTTTCCCTATCTGGATCAATATAGTTTACTCATCAGACTACAATATTGTGCTCCTATTCTTCCTCTTTATCCTAATTTATGCAAAAATAATTGAAGATATGACATGTTCAAGAAAAACCTTGTCACTTTTAGGCAAAGTATATGCTCTCTCTCGAGTGCGATGGCAGTGCAATCTCACATGAGGTTCGGGAATCAAGACGTCTAGAACACACAAACACTGACACGCAACCATCCTCCTCCCATTTTCACACACTCACACTCAGGTCAAACTTGGTCAGTGTACCCTCACATTCCCAGACAAACTGTGAGTGCGAGTGTAAGTGTGTAAGTGCATGTGCATCACTTTGAGAGAGAGAGAGAAAGGGAGAGTGTGTGTGTGTGTGTGTGTGTGTGTGTGTGTGTGTGTGTGTGTGCGCATAACAGAAAGAGGGGTCATTCAGTGTGGAGAAGTGATGACTGGGCAGCTGACACAGGAAAGAAAGAGGCAGATAGAAGGAGAAATAAAGAGTGGGAGAGATGTAGGTCACTTCCCAATTGTCAGTGAGTCACTGTTCTGGATCACACCCAAACACACACACACACATAGAGTGAAGCCCTATCCCACAGTCAGTGCTTACATGTCCCTGGAGGAGTCGCTGAATTTGTGTGCGTGCCAACGTCTGTGTTCAGCCTTTGACCTTTGAACCTGTTTGACACTCTTCGCTCCAGTCACACACACACACACACACACACACTGAGAGTCTCTCATTCCCTCTGTTTCTCAGCAGCTGACCAGAGTCCACTTTTTCCTCTCTCTCTTTATGACTTACACTAACGCAAGGGCCGTGTCACAGTGACATCACAGTCTCATCACCCTTAGGTAACTCTCTCCAGCATGTGACACTGGGGTGGAGTGACAGTCCTGTGTTTGCATGTGTATTAGTGGGTTGGATAATTATCATCCTGCCTGGTAAACGCATCAAATATTCATCATATTTCTGATTATCTGAATCAATATTTTATCTGATCTGCTTGCTTCATGTTCATTTTTAGCATTAAAAGTGTCTGACATGTTAATCGACTTTTAAGATCAAAATGTAAAATGAGCCAGCGTGACCTGGAACAGCCTTCCACCATCTAATTAAGTTAATCCAGAGGTTCTAAACAGAGCGTGAGACAGAAAAGAAGGTCGATCGTCACCTCAGCTTCCTTATTGCAAAAGAAGCTGCGCCTTGTGTTCCTGATCCGGGAACACATAAAACATTATCTCCACATTATACATTCATGAAGTGATTACAAAGATCAGCTCTATGTGTGATTAAAAAAAAAAAAACAAAGCAGAGGAGCACACCAGCCTCTTGACCGACTCGGTGAACGGAGCTTCTCGTGTGGACGGAGTGTGATGAAAGGAAGTTGATTGATTGATTGAATTTATTTATTTAAAACAGGGACAATGCCCAAAAATAATCTCTTCTTGTAAAACAAGAAGAGATGCTTTGAGCCAGGTTATAGCAACAATTGCTAATTTCCACCTGTAGTCCCTGGGCAGGTAAAGTGCTAAACAGATACAATATTAAGATTAATTGAAATAAGACATAATAACCATAATATTTAAAAAATTGACAGAATGCACTAATAAAAGCCGGGAAACAAGAGCGCCAAATCATAAAGTGCACAATAGGGACCAACAGCACATACACTCTCTCTCACTCTCATCACACATTCAAACACATACACATACAATACACAGATAACAATCATCCTCCTCTAATAACCACACTCATAGCCAGACACATACACACACTCACATAATACTCAACAATGTGTGCAAACTTGCTTACTTAGTAACCAGCGCTTTGACAAGCATGAGAATGTGTGAGGATTTGTACATAGAATAAGTTCTGTGGGAAGACTCATGGCCACACATGAAAAAGAAGAGCTGCCAAACTGAGTTCTACGTTGAGGAATACTACACTCACCCCTCGTAGCAGATCTAGTTAGACGTACTGCGTTTTCAGAGCAGAGTGTCACAAACTTTTTCAGAGGGGGGGCATAAGCATTATGAATAATTTTGTGAAGTAGACAAACATTTGAGTGTATAATCAAGTTTTCAAAGCTCAAAATATCATATTTGGCAAGTACATGGCAATGATGGTAATGCTGTGGTTTTTTGGCATGGATCTTAAGACTACTTTTGTACAATAACTCTAGTGGTTTTGTAACTGTTTTGCATGCCTGAGACCAGGATGTAAAACAGTACAAAAAATGGGGCTTAATCATTGCATTTAAATATGTACTTGATGCCTCAAGGGTGAGAGAATTTCTTATGTATCTGAAATTAGCTAAATTATATTTCAACGTGTTACTCAGCTTTTTGACATACCCTTTAAAACTAAGTGTTGGATCCAACGTTACCCCCAGGTATTTAAAGTTGACCAAAACAAACAAAGTCGGGGGAAATGGAAAGCACTACTGTCAACTGGAGCATTTACTGTGACAGGCAAAAGTAGAAAGAGTTAAACAGACGAGGTTATGCCATAAACGTTAAGTGAACAATGAAGTAAGACGAGGGAAAACCTTTGGTCCAACGTTAACATAAGATGACGTCTGATTTAAAGGGATAGTTCAACATTTGGCAGATTGGCCCATTGCTATAATCCCTATAGTTTTAGGAGTAGGTTCGTTACCTTTAATTGTCGGTGCAAGCAAGAGACCGGCAGGGCAGAGCCGTGAGCTGCTCAGAGCTCGAAGGATATTGGGGATTTCTTGGTTTCCCGCATCAAACTCATCAAATACACAATCCAACAAATCCAAAATGCTCCCGTGGACAAGTTGTGATCTGCACATTCACCACGCTATGAGATAATAACAGAACGTTACGAGTTGTTTTCAAGGTAAATTCATGCAAAACCGCTGATGCGTCCCCGTCGGATGCAGTTTTTCAGCAAGCAGTCTCTGCATTTGCCTCCAAAACAACTCTGTCTTGTAACGTACTGTTATTATCTCACAGTGTGGTGAATGTGCAGGTCACAACTTGTCCATGAGAGTGTTTTGGAGTTGTTGGATTGTGTATTTGATGAGGGAAACCAAGAAATCCCATTAGCCTCCGTAGCGTAGCTCTGAGCAGTTCTGCTTCGCCGTTCTAAAAACAGCTTGCACCGACAATTAAAGGTAACAAACCTACTACTATGACTATAGGGATTATGGCAATGGGCCAGTTTGCCAAAATGTTGAAGTGACAATACTACAGAGTGAATTCATGTTAGTTTTATTTCAATGGTTCATCCACTGCAGTCAAACACACGGGGAGCAGCTGCACACGCCATCTTGAACTGGGTTTTAGGTTCCGCTGCTGTGGTAACAGATGAATTGAAATTGTAGGCCGTATATGTGTGTGGATTGTGTGTCTGGTGTGTGTTTCAACTTGGCAACAAACAAAATGGGAAGAGATAACATCGAAATACAGGAGACTTCTGGGAAAAAAACAAGAGTGTTGGTAGGTATGCATATTAATCTCGGTGGGTTTCTTTCATTTATCAGCCTCTTTAATGATGTAGAATCATTGGTTGAGTTGCTCCTTGCTCCAGTTTCCAGCTTCTTATCCTGTCATCTTGTAACCTGTCTCATTATATCAGCAGAGATCCCAGCCCTCAGTCTGTATTAACAACCTAACTGGTCATCAACAGATCCGAGCTACATCCAAGCAGCCACCGCACTGTGTTTCCTGAAGTGTGTGGAGACGATGCGGATCGTAATATTTTACCAAACATGTTCACATGCTGGGTCATGCATCGGTGTTTCTTGTCACCGAGTCATTGTAAAGATAGCTTCAGTCCCAGTAGCTCTCACTCCCTGAAGCGATCAACAGAATTAAATGCTCCAACATCACTGTAATCACCACTTCTGGCTACAGAGGCTGCTGTTGCCACTGCTCTCTGTAAAGGTTACATAGTCTTGATTTAAAGCCCCCATGTTGAACAGGAAATTGAAATGGAGGAAATTAGAAAAATGTACGTATGCATGGTACAGAATTGTATTCTTATTGTGTCATGTTTCTGTATAATGAATTTAATTGTCTTATTTGGATCCCCAATAGCTGCAGCAAAACTGAAAAAAAAGACATGTAATGTACAGTACATCACAACAGGAAATTAAAAGCAAACTTAAATAGTTAGCACTGAGAATAGGGAAACAAAAAACAAACAAACAAAAAAGAAAATATATAAGTGTGTGTGTGTGTGATATGCTGAACCCTCTAGAATTGCAGCTACCACACATCATACTAACTGATTAAGCTGATAATTATTAACTCAAATAAACTGATTAAATGTCCGGTCACTAAAATATCAGGAAATAGTGCAAAGACACCACTGAACTTTTTTCTAAAGCCAAAGGTAACGTCTACAAATTTATTATTTTATCTGACCAGCAGTCTAAAGATGACCCTCATCGTTTTACTACATGAGACAAAGAAATACAGAAGCACAAGCTTAAAAAATGATTACTCCTTTGTCAAATTGCTTAATGTCTAGACCAATTAAAAATGTATAGTTTATATTCAGGACTTGTAAAGAGACTGATCTCACTCCCACCCAGTAAGGAGCACAGAGCTGGAGCTCAGGTTTGGCTACGACTGAAAAAACGACCACAGGCAGCTGCTGACCCACTGAGGTCATTCACATTGCTCCATTCACAACATTAACCAAAACCTTCATGCTGCACAATAGAAAGTTAAATTAATGACCTGATGAGAAAGGACTTTAATTGTTGTCATAACACTGCTGAAAAAGGCTGGTCAACGGAAACCGGAGGCAAAATGGCATTTGTCAGATACAAGAGATCTGGCAATCAGCACTTGGACAGCGAACAACATGGTACGAATTGAAAAAAAAAGAAAAAACGACAAAGTATGTCATGGTGAGGCGTGCCAAATACAAACAGACTGAGGACAGGAACAGCAGTGACAGGCTGAAACTAACCAACAGCTTCCTTACATGTAAACAGTGCAAGAAAAAAAAGACAACTGACATGAAACCTAATATCCACATTTGTATCAGTTTCCTCTGCTGCTTGGTTACTAAAAAAACTCTGACAATATGTCATCCAAACCCTCTGACAGGGATGATGTCCACAGACAGAGAAGTCATTGTCCACAATAGGATAAAAAAATTTTTTTTTTAAACATCAATTTGATTTAAATGGTGTGCAGCAAGCATGGGTTCATTATGCTGAAGGGAACTTCCAATCAAGAGGATGTAGACTAGTAAATACAAGACTGACACATAAGTTGTGGGTCTGCTGATGACTGTGTGCCAGTTGTGTACCAAACGTACAATGCTGACAGTTTTAAATGATTCCTAATGTGAACTATAGTTATTTTATTAATACATCAGAAACGGTAAATGATTTAAAATGGCACTCACAGTGGCAGGATCCGCTCCAGTTCCTGCTGGTCACCAAGGACGCTCCGAACGACCGCTGGAGTCCTCCTACGCCGGACAGGAGACCCTTGTCCGGCCCGAGCCCCGGGTGTCTGTGGTAGTAGTCCATGCTCAGGAAAGAGCCGGGGCTAGGGCTGCTGCGGCTGGGGCTGGGGCTGGGACTCAGACCCACAACGTCCACGCTTTCGTACATCACCCGAGGGACGGGGGAACGGGGGGTTCGCGTCTGAATCCTTACAGTACCGAACAGAAGAGGAGATGGGGGGGAATATCAAAGCGTCCCGCACGGCGTAGAAGAAGAGAGAAAAGAGGAAGGGAGGGAGTTCACATCTTCATAACAGACTGACGGGAGGAGGAGGAGGAGGAGGAGGTGGAGAGAAAAACAGCGATGACCTGTCCCGGTGACCTTTCAGCCTCTTGGAGAAGCTCTGGCAGTTTACTGTCAAACCAAACCGTCCTCTTTACGTCCCTTTTGCAGTTCAGTGCCACAGGTGCCACTAACTTCACCGTTGTGTTCGTGTAGCTGTAGCCTTCGTTACTTTAAAACGCGTAATTAAACAGAGCCGCTTCAGCCACTTCAAAGACACCGCGTAACGTTACTCTACTAACGCTCGCTCGGTGTGCGTGTAGCGTTTGAGTTCTCGCTGACCTCGACGTGTATCCCGCACTCGTCCCTGCCGCTTTACACTGGTCCGTAGCGTTAGCGACCCCTTTTTTCCCCGCTACGGGCTATTTTTATAGTAGCTAAAATGTATTATGTAATTGTCATATCGCTTGCTAATCATTGTTGCCAGCCCAGAGGAACGGTCCCGTTTGACTGACGCTCAATTACATGTCACAGCCGACGGCGCTTCTCTTATAAATCCATACGTGACGACGAAAAGTAGAAGAGGTCCGGTTGGTGTAGGTAGGAGCACGCGCTGCTCCGGTCGCCCTCGGGGTCCAAACGTTCTAACCGGAGAAAACTGACTCGTGAACGCAGTCGTGTATGACTTTGAAGTTGTTGACGCCCGTGTGTCTAAAGAAGCAGAGTAGTATATCCGAGGGCAGAAGCGGCGGCGCTGTGGAGGTCGAGGAGGTGTCCCGGTTTGAGTTTGTGTACCTCCGGCTGCTGTTGTTGAGGTCCAGCAGCGGCGCAGGCAGCGGTGTCCTGTGGTAACCTCCGCTCTGCACCCGACGGCCTCTCTCTCGCTCTCTCTCTCTCTCTCTCTCTCTCTCTCTCTCTCTCTCTCTCTGTGTGGTTTGATGAGTGACACCAGCTGCGCAAGAGCTCCACCTACCTGCCCTGCGCGAGCTGAGACAGTGCACAGCTAAAACATCCATTTGTATGCCTACCCATCACTACTGGTGGAAATACTAATGTAACAGTAGCAACAAAAACTATATTAACCTATTTTCTTTAAAGAAAAAAAAAAAAAAAAGCCTACTGTTTAAAGGGATAGTTCAGCATTTTGGCAAATTCGCCTATTGCCATAACCCCTATAGTAATAGTTCATTAGGCCTACTTGTAATTATCAGTGCATGTTGTTTTGAGATCCACGGGGCAGGGACGCGAGCTGCTCAGCGAACACAATGGAGGTAAACGGTACAGGTGCCCTGTCCCTCATCAAACTCATCAAATATACAATCCAACAACTCCAAAATGCTCTCATGGACAAGTGTGTCTCTGCCTCACGGATCTCACAACAACATGCACCGATGATTAAAGATAATGAATGACTATAGGGATTATGGCAATAGGCAAATTTGCCAAAATATGAACTATCCCTTTAATTTTACAACATAGCCTATAACAAGGACAATGTATACACACAGAGAAAGACATTCACCGGGAAATACAAACTACATAGTCAACTAGGCAATCACTGTGCCAACATTCCTCCAAGGGGGTAATTTTCTACTTACAAAACAAAAATCCATATTCATATACTACCTGTATCATTTACAATCATTCATGTATTTCTCGCATTTAAGTATTTTTTGATGAGTGTCCAAGGTCCATCTAGACAGATCCTGTAGTGCTGAGGCTGCACGTTCCATCATTATTAATTCTATAAAGTTCTTTAGCCAGTTGTTTAAACAAAAACAACATGGCTGCCTGTACTTTCCACTTCATCATCAACAATACGAACCTCTTAAATATCCATTCATGCACACAGTGTATATTACCTCTAGGCTACAGACATGTATCTCTGGGATGTTGGCTAACTAAGTGGCCTACATTTACTAAGGCACTGTATATAAAATACAAATTTGACAAACGTCTGCTTTGAATATTTGAGTTTAATGGTGATTTGCACCTCTTAGACCCTGTACAATCATTTGAACAGTGTTTTTATTATTTTTAATGTTTCATACAAACTGTGTAATTGTGCTATAAAATACAATATTTACCATTATCACTGTATATTTACAATCATGGTTAGTTTCACAGTAGCTCAGTTTCTGTATTTAAAGGGTTTACATGTTTTGTTGCCTTATTTTTATTTACCTCCATGTATTTTAGATTTATATTTTATTCATATCACAAGTACAACTATTGAATTTTCTTTATATGTGTAATATGTCTTTCCTTGACACCAAGGTTAAAATGCTAAGCCAATAGGGAATATCGTAGTATGAGAAAAACTGAAATGGCATTAAATAACCTGGATACTTTTTTATCCTCTACTTCCTTTTTTACAGTTCATTTATTTACAAATCCTCCTCTCTTGCCTGGTTTCCTTGTCAATGTGACTTGAATGCTTTATAGAGTTTGCACAGAATATGTGCCTCGGCAAGCATACAATATACTAACATATGCAGTAACACACACACACACACACACACACACTTTCAATAGGTGACCATATGTCCTTGCTTTGAGGCCTCCTTGTATTGATTAGCTGCTGCTGAAAATGTGACATCACATTCGTCGCTATGTGTTAATTGATATGAGACATTAAATCTATGGAAACCACAGAGGCAGGGGTGAGGTGGAAATGGCTTGGGGGCACAGTGGGGTTACTAACAAAGGGAGACCAGGTGGAAGATGAAGATGGAGATGAGGATGAGCTTTTTGGGGGGTTAAATGCAAATAAGCAGCAGCTCAGAACAGCAACAAGAGCCTGGAAAATAACATACTGCATGTCATATAAATGCAATCTTGAGGTTGTTTTTTTTTTTTTTTTTTTTTTTTTTTTTTTACAACACAAGTCCTAGACAGCCCCTTCTCCAGTCACTGTGAGCCAGCAAAGTGAAGTGAAGTAAAGGGAATCTGGAGTGACAGCTTTGGTGACTCTTCCTATTGGTGGTCAGTGTGAGAGATGGGAGCATTCGTGGTGACCTTGCTGCTTCCTCAGTGTTTCTGCCCTCTCTGGGCTATAGCCAAGCGCTTGAGCAAACATGCACAGGTGTCATTTACAAACGTCTGTGGATGATATTGCAATTCTAGCCAGCCACTGAAGCTGTAACATGGCTACAGATATCTCTACAGATATCAATCAATCGGCCTACCGCTAAAATATCACAACAATTATTGGATAAAATCGGTGGTGGGGGGATATTCATGGTTCACTGACATTACACTCTAATGACTTTGTTGGTCTCCTGACTGTCCTTCCAGCTCACACTAAGTTTCATATTTGTGATTCTGACTGAAACATCCTGAGAGCAGTTGGATGGACTGCCGTGAAATTTGTTCCAGATGTTCCTGTTCCCCTGAGGATGTATTACAATGACTTTGGCGATCCTCTGAATTGTAATCAGCACTTGTTTTGTTTTTTTTCCCTTCAAATTTGTTTATTGGATTTTATACAACACAAAATTGTCAACAGCTGCTTTACAGGTTGCATTGCTGTATCAAATGTAGCAGTGGAAGTAACAGGATATGCTCTGTGCAGTGCACTTCAAATTAACAAGGTTACAGAAAAAATATGTTACTAATATCAAAAGCAAACAGAAAACATACATGTCCATTGTCCATTACAAAGTAATCATCAGATACAAAAATTTACAAAATAGAAGGAGAAAAAAAATGAAATTTTAAAATAAAGAATCAGTGACTCTACAAAGTTTGGGTTTTATTTTCAGATTAGGAGGTAGAAACCCAAACAACACTTTTGCTCATAGTACCTGCAAAATCAATGATATTTCCATCAAACCAAGCAACAATTTGTGTAACATTGTGAATATCAGAACAAAAATAGATTTTACAGAGCTTCAACCCAAACCTTATAGGAAATCCATGAACTATGGCAGAACACATGGGTAATAGATCATGAGCTGTAAAGACCAGAAGTCAGGACAATGTGAGCAACAGCTTCTGCTACAATTATCAGAGTGTGCATGATGGTGAAGAGAGTGTGAATGTGGGGGGTGTGAAGTGTGGAGCATGTGGTGGATAAAAGGATGTAGGGAGGGCAGAGGGGGGTAAAATAGGATTGTAAGGGTCACAGTTTCACACTGAACTAAGCTCCATTCACACTCTCCTTTTGGAAGATTGGTGATATTCTATATATGTATCATCTGCAAATCCCATGAAGATGACAACCATCAATGAATGTATCATACTAACTAAGTGCTGTGTGTAATGTGTTCTCTCCCTCTTTGTCCCACGGTTCCAGAAGTCACCATTAGCATATTGTGGGGCTGAGATATAAGTTCCAATATACGTTCAATGCACATATTGTTCCAATTTATAATATGTTGCATGTAAACCAATGTGTTTTTGAAATCACTTTGCCCTGTAGCCATGTCTGGAATGTAGTTCTGGCTATGCATTTGCCTCGAAGACAACTCCGCCTCGTGATGTGAAATTATTATTTCATAGCCACCAAGGTATTTTAAAACATGTGAAAACAGCGACTTAACGGTAAGCAAAGCTGACCAGTGGAAATATACAGTGTGTGCACAGTGTGTGTGATGTGGTCTTGCCTATTCAGTCCATGTTAGGTTCCTGATAAATGGACAATAGAATTGTAAAGATGTTGCCTGGTCTAATGAGTCTTGGTTTTTAATAATGATAAGGTAAGACGTTGAAGTAAACAATGTGAGCATGGGTCCATCCTGCCTTTACTTCAGGGTGCTGCTGCTGCTGGTGGTGATGATGTAATGGTGGGGAGGATATTTTCTATGCACTCTTTAGGCCCCTTTGTACCAATTGAGCATTATTTATCTGCCACAGCCTACCTGGGTATTGCTGCACTCTTAAAAATGTTGGGTTAAAAACAACCCAATTTGGGTAGTTTTCCCAACCCAGCGCTGGTTAAATGTGGGACAGAACACACGCTGGGTTAAATTTAACCCAACAAATTGGGTTGCTAATGTATAATTATTAGTTACTTATCAATATTACAGTTATTATTATTACTGTTTTCTTGATTAACAATAAATATTTATTAAAATTCAAAATTTACAGGACACATGAACATATAAAAATTCACACAAAATTTCCATAAAATTACAAATAACCTTTCTCCTCTTTCTAACAGCTCCAAAACATTAGCTTACCGTTTCACTGAAAAAATGTATTGTGGCAAGCCAGGGTTCTATAGTAACATTAACTCAAACCGAGACTAACTTTAAATCTTGTAGCAGCTCCTGTGCCTCGTACACCACTTGACTACAGGAGGGATGCTGTTAGAACACACACACACACAAACTGCACATAAAGGAAGGGAGGTCACTAACCAAACACATAACCTCACTTATGGTGTCAAAGTGCTGATTTCCATAACAGTAATTGTAAACTAAGGCTCAACCTAGCGGTTGGGTTGCAAAAACAACCCGGCATTTCTTTGTGTGTGCTGACAAGAAGACCATTGGCCTCTACAGCCACCAAAGATGAATCCAATAGAGCACCTCTGGGATGTGGTGGGACAGGAGATTTATATTATATACATATATGGATGTGAATGACAAATCTACAGCAAGTGCAGCAGCACCACATACACACAGCATAAAGCTGTATGATGAGTTCAAGCAGCTCCACTGTGTGAAATTATACTACTATGGAAATGTATGCTGTATGTGATGGTGTTTTGGCCTCAGAAAAGTACAAATATTAGAATACTGTGTCAGAAGAGGTTGTATTGACAAATGTGGTTTTATTCTTTTATGCAAACTGTCGGGAGAAAGTAAAACAGAGAGGACAGGAGAAACAAGAAAAGAGGGAGAAAGAAACTTAGGAGAGGAGAAAAGTAGCGAGGAACGTCAGGCAGGAAGGGAAGAGGAGCGGAGATCAAAGGCAGGATCCTGCTGATGGAGACACAGATAGTAACTGTCGCTCTTCCATTATTCATCAGACAGCTGTGGTGTAAGTAGGTTAAACTTCTCAGAGAGGCAGAGAGAGAGAAGGATGAGGTAAAGGAGACAGGGATATAGACAGACTGGAAGAGAGGGATAATGAGAGAAATAAAGGAGGATTGACAGAAAAGATAACTCACATGCAGTGACAAAAACAGGACAGTCAGAGTTGAGAGACGCAGAGAGACCAGTATGCAGAGAGAGAGAGAGAGGGAAGGAGGCAGGGGAAAAACAGGGGTGAATTGACAAGAAGGGTAAAAATAGAGATGAAAACTAAAACAGACAGAGTGGAGAAAAGCGATGAAGAGACGGCAAACAAACACGATTAGACAACATTGTGATCCCATGTGCCTGAGGGAAGATAAGAAAATGTATGCACACGCACAGATGTATGGAGGCTTTTATGGTTGACATCACATATATTTTACAGCACAGAAACGATCACGCAATGTTGGAGAGAGGCAGAACACTCGCCCTTTTGCACGCAGGGCACATGTAATGCAGGGTAGTGCATGCTGTACATGCCATGTGAAATTTCACTTGTTTGTGCATTTACAGTGTTTTTGTCCCATTTGTGTTTGATGTCCCCCAGGCTTTGTGCTAACTGAACCCTGATGAACTTTAGATCAGGGAGGAAGAGACTCCATCCTACATGGTGTGACTGTAAGGCTGTGTTCAGTATGACATTAGCAGTATTTTTTCTCCAACTTTCTGCAACCGACAATTCGACAAATAGGCTGTCCACACACAAATATAATCTATGTACATATATTGAATTTTTATTAATAACATATGGACATATAAAATAAAGCACATGTGTTGAAATTTTACATGCAATATATTATAAATTGGTACCATCTATGTGTATTGAACATATACATATATTGAACTTTATATCTCAGCCCCACAAAAATACATATGTTAATGTAACAGCCAATGTGGAGCATGACTCCACCACAAGTAGCTCTCCCAATCAATTGTCATTGTACATTGAGTGGTAGAATCTAATTTAAAGGTCCCATGCTGTAGGGGCAAATGCTTGAGTTGTATTTGATTATACATTAGGTATAGAATGTACATTAATACTGTGAAAGTATCAAAGCCTCAGTCCACAGAGAAATGCACACAGCTTGTGTTCAGAAACCTAACCTCACAATGGACTGACAGGACATCTGTAACATTATGATGTCATAAAGCAGCAACCACCCTCAGTCATGCCCCAAACCTCTCCTCTGATTGGCTCACTAATCTGTTGTTACTTACTATCCTCTTATGGATATCAATAAAACACCAGAAGAGTGTAAACTATGGCACCACTGATTGAAAATAGACTTTGCTTGTGGACAAACATGTTCTACTATAAAAATGAAACCAGGCGTGTCTGCAATTACAACACAATGGAGTAAGGCATTGTTGTCTCTTGTAACAGCCATCTTTTAGAGTGATCTTAACATTTTCATGCTACAAGTACAGTCCAGCAGTTATCATATCATGAGGAAAAACATATCTTTATCTTTATCAATATCCATCTGTATCTATATCTATACACCAGTGAGCAGTGGGCATGATGTGGTGAACCAGTGAAGTGATTATATCTTTATCACACCCACTGAAAGTGGAGATGGTATGTGTAGCAGCCTCCATCATGATTGCAAAGTCGATGTTTAAAGTTAGAGCTGGTAGGTAGACACTCATGTGCAAGCAGCTGTTCAGTGAGGGAGTTGTCATGCACAGGTGCGGTTGAAAGTGTGTCCCTGGTGTGACAGTCATGCATGAGGTCTGTCAACTTCCTTCTCCTTGTTATAAGTTGTCTGTTCCAGCCACAGACCAAACCTCGCCCCAAACCACTGAGAAAATGTCCAGTTCTGGTTACTGAGCATTTCTCTACCATTGATTGACTTACACAACCTTTTACCATTTAGATTTAACAGGTTTGTATTGTGATATAGCTCAATACTGCTCACAGCTCCAGTTTATGTTACTAACTAATAGTAGTATTTATTAAATAGAAAGAATTGCAATGCATGATGTACAGACATGTGCATAAAGAAACAACTTAAATAATAGATAGAAATCAATTTAGAGCACATGCACACAGAAAGGGGCATGTGGTATAGCCAGGCATCTACTATATTTGTGTGTATGTGTGTGTATAGCTGTGACTAATGGAAAAAGACAGAGAGCTAGAGAGAAAGAGTGCATCCAATTTACAATTAACCCTTATTTAAGAGGGGGGACCTGGTTAGCAAAATAACTCTAGCCTATATTTGAGAAACATATTTCTTTTCTACTGGCCCATTATGTGCCCATGTCTACAGCCTGAAACTGACCTGTATAACGCATGAAGTCAGATGCTGTTTCCTCACTGGGATCAAGTCTGGCACACACACACACACACACACACACACACACACACACACACACACACACAGAAACATGAAGTGGAAGTTTATGGGCTGGGCCAGGAGTTTCGCATTAAATTTTGTTTTGTCCAAAATTAAATGCCTCAGTTATCAGCCTCTGTGATAAATGAACTGAAAACATCTTCATATTTATGGCCTCCATATGTGTGAAGAGATGTGGCTCTCCAGAATTGTTTTATTCATTAGTGCATTAGCTGCGTCTTGCTGAAGGGGGAAAGTTCTGCCGGTACATCGTCGCAGCAAACAGCAGGAGAGCGCAGCATCACATGTCATGTGTCACAGCCATACATGTATATCACTGTTATTGAAAAATATCCATCTATCCAAGCTTTATTTATATATAGCACATGATGCTCCTCTGGTGTGTGTGTGTGTGCGTGTGTGTCTTCTGTGCTGCTGCTGCTGCTGCTGCTGGTGTCGCCATTATTTACGGGTCAGTGAGAGGCAGAAATCCCAGATGCAGAGAGTACATGGTTCAACACAGAACTACAGCTGAGCTTTAAAGTTTAATGAACCTGGACAGAGAAATAAAGGTTAACATCTCGTGACACAATACAGCGGTGGATTGGATTTGTATCAAGAATAGTTTAGTGAGCCCTTTACTGTCGACACTCAGTTGGCAGTTCATTATGTATACCTAGCTCAGAACAAAAGCAGTCTACATCAGTCCGTATAAATCCTTGTTCATAAATGTTACAGTATTTACTGTAGTTAATGTTGAAACTGCTATAGAGAAGTCTTGATAAAATTGTATGATTATTTTGGAGGCTGCTGTTTGTAATCTGGGGGCTGGACCTGGCAAGCTGGTGCACAGGGAGCCACTGGAGGACTGAAAACCGAGGGAGGTCTGGCGAGGAAACGGGACACGAAAGGATGGAGGGTGTGTGTGGCGTGGTGTAGGAGGACTGAAAGTGGAACTGATCCATGAACTTGAGGTTGGAGAGGGGGAGACTGGGACTGTGAAGGAAGCTAGTGGTGGATGAAGCAGGCAGCGGGGAAGCAGTTTTGGTCTCGCTCTGGAGTCCAGAGAGAAAACAGGAATTAACAAAGTTCATGGAGAGGAAATAATTCTACAAAAAAAAAAAAAGAAAAAAAAAACTTCCAACACAAAACAACATGACAAGCGCTAGTGATGAGTGAAAGGAAGACCAGAGAATCGCTCTGCTGCTCCCACTGCACCTACACACGAACACATGAGAGCTCAAAGCACAAACCAGTGGAAGTCTTAGTGGAACACAAGGACACAGAAGCCTTGCGCCCCAGTTCCTTCAGGCCAGACTGGAATAAGAAGGCCTGATATTCTTTTTTCCACAAAAATAGCCCTTGGTTTTGTTGTGCCATTAGATGTTGAACTGAGCTCAAACCTGATTACTGGCACACAAATTAATCTTGTGATAGGCTCATCCATGAAGGATTCACTTGTTGCAGCCTTTATTGCTCAGGAGGAGCAAACTAATTTGAAGGAGCCTTTGAACTGCCCCATTTCAAAGGCTCCTTCAAATTAGTTTTCTCTTCTCGACTGTTGTGCCACAGGGATGCAGTCGGCCTCATGTAGCCACCTGACACTGGACACATCTAGAGAGAGAGGAGAGAGACAGGGAAACACAGGGAGAAAGAATAAACTAGTAAAGAAGAGACTAACAGAGGAACTATGGCAGTATTGTGCTATAAGGAGAGTATTCCTACTATCTGTCAGCCTCGTGGTCACCATGGAGTACCCCAAGGATCCATTCTCGGGCCTATCCTCTTTTCTATCTATTTACTCCCCTTAGGGGGTATTATTAGAAAATACAGTATCTCGTTTCACTTTTATGCAGATGATAGCCAAATCTACATGCCTCTGAAAGCCAATGGCTGGATGAACCTCATTTTTCTAAAATTTAATGAAAGCAAGACAGAGGTTATAATGTTCGGACCCACCAGTGCCTCAAAAGCCCCTCTTGACTTGGTTTCTCTTGCTCCGTATCTCAAACCTATTGTGACAAATCTTGGGGTTAAAATTGACAACAGTCTTAAAATGGATCAGCAGATAAATTATGTTGTAAAATCCATCTCTTCCCAGTTATGGTTCTTATCAAAGGTTAAGCCCTTCCTTTCATTCAATGATTTACTTGTCTAGTCTCCTGCACCCTTGTGTTTCCTCTCGATCACTGAGGTCTGCTGACAGATCACTCTCCCAAACACACGGTTAAAGCAGAGGGGTGACAGAGCCTTTTGCCCCCAAACTTTGGAACGAGGTGCCCCTCCAGATTAGACTGGCCCCTACCCTGCCTGTTTTTAAGTCTCCTTTAAAAACCCATTTGTTTTCTCTTGCCTTCTCAGTCTCTGTGTGAAAGTGGGTTGCTTTGTGGTTAGAATCTTTTTCTTAATCTGTGTTTGCAAACCTTTCGTATTTTGTATTTTTGTCATGCTTATTTTTGTACAGCACTTTGGTCAACACTGTTGTTTTTAAATATTTTTTTTTTGTATTGTATTGTATTTTGTCTTCCTCATTTATATAAAAAAAAAAGTGAGCGAAATAACTGGAACAGCCTGGTCTGCCTCGTGAATACCAAACTGACTTATAACCTTATGCCATATACTACATGTGTATAAGGGACACTACATTTACTCACACATACTCACTCATATATCTTGAAAGAGCGTGCTTGATTGTGAGCTGCAAGACAACGGTGCACCATTTGCATTCATGATTGAAGACTAATACAAGCATGTTGAACTGGATTTATTGTAGGCCACAGGGATTCGAAGCAGAGCAGCTAAAGGTAAAGGCTGAGAGAGGAACAGGAGGCGGGCGGGTGATGAGTGGCACAGCAGAGAATCCTTTGATGAGAGGGAATCTAGGCTGGAGATGAGCAGCAGGAAGGCAGACAGGAGGGGTTTGATCCTGGAGCACAGGAAATATGAGGTAAGGTAAAATACAAAAACAAAAAACACAAGGGAGCAAAATAACTACTGTAGTAGACCTTAGAGTAGCACCACACAGGTAGACTAGGTAAAGGAGGTTTGAATTCTGCAGAGCTGACAAGACGATGAAGCAGGTGAGCTGGCAGATGCAACCAGGGGGTGGAGGAGTGAAGAGAGATGATCAACAGAGACGTGAAGGAGACAGAGACAACGCAGGAAATGTAATGGGTAGATATTTAATTTCAATGCCAAGAAAAGCATTCCAACTGAGACATCATGACATCACAATATCTGCTGGAAATAATCACAATCTTATTTTCTTTTGCATATCGCTCAGCCCCAGCTGGAATGTTGTACAAAAAAAAAAAAAAATCATGTCTCACCATCTTGCACAATCTTTCCCCAAAAAGTACAGCAATTGTTGCAAAGTTTTCTTCTTTGTCGTGTTGTCTGGCTTGAACTGTGCCCTCACAGTTTGCGTTGGAGCTGTAACATTTGGTCTGTGTCTGTAAACCTCATGGAAACATGCAGAGATTTTCACAATATGAATGCAAAGTAAAGACAGAAGACTCCTTCCATAATATCCAATGTGTACCTGCGCAGAGCATAAAAGAGCCTTTAAGGGGAACTGTGTAAGTCTGGTTGCCTTTTCGCTGTTGTGGTCACTTTTTTTTCTTTCTGAGTGCAGATTTACACTGTCGTAAAAACTCACCATATCTCCCCTTTAGTCTTCATTATGTGGTACATGTCATTCATATGAATTAATCTAGTGGATCGATGAAAAATTCAAATTGTAAGTTCTCTCAAAACGAATATAAGTGGATCCCACCCTATGAAACATTTGTTTCTGATCCGTCCTACTTGTCATTGATCTCAAAAGGACAGTTCGTTAACAAACATTAACGTCAGTAAGATAAATGAGTTTCTCTTTTTTAATACAACCACTTTTACTTTTATCTACTTTTTCTTTATTCTCTTTTTCATCTTTTGTTATTTATCTTGAAAAATAGTAATTTAGTATGTTAATCTTTCATAATACCAAAGTCAATGGTGTTCAAAAGATAATTATGTCATTATCTAATTTTCATGACCATCATGAATAGTTATTTGTCTAAATATAACTAAACTCGTTTAATTAAAGAATGCTCTGTGATTGGCTCCTGAGGTGTAAACATGCAACTTGATTGGTCCCAACAAGAATCTCAGAAGCAGGAAGTCAAAATAAGTGAAGAGTACAAAGAAAGCTGCAGATGATGAATGGGCAGCATTACACACACTGTTCACCCACACATCCATCACACATGTGCTGAATGCAGCCGTCACAATAAACAACACTAAGACACTCGCATTGTCATCATTATTCATGGGGCATTGTGTTTGTGCACGGACAAAAAACACACACACTGTTAGAGGAAACCTAGAAACAAGCTTTTCTACTTGATTTCTTGGGAGTGAGTGTGCTTCTGCCTGTGTTTGCGCGCGTGTGTCCGTCCGTGTCCCTTTGCGTGAGCAGAATGGAATAACAGATCAAGCTGAATTTAGTAATTAAACATGACGAATGTATGAGTTCTCTCTCTCTCTGTCTGTCTCTCTCTTCCACTCCCAAACACACACACACACACAGATACTTGTACATGTATCTTTGTAAGGACTCATCAACATAAGAACTCCCTAGCCCCTTCCACAACTAAATGTCGAAGTACAACCCCCACCCTAACTCTAACCTAAATCCATACCTTTGTACCTAAAATTGAGTCATAACCTTTAAATAGGCCTCTGAAGTGGAAGACCTCACCCCCTGTGAGCACTGGTCCCCACAAAGATAGAACGCCAAACCCGCTCACACACATGGATTTTCTACAATGCTAAAGGACTCCTTGCCTCGCTGCTAAGTTCTGTGTGTGTGTGTGTGTGTGTGTGTGTGTGTGTGTGTGTGTGTGTGTGTGTGTGTGTGTGTGTGTGCGCCTGACTGATGGGCTGGGGAAGCACAGCAGGGGGAAAACCACAGCCTACAGTATGTAACATAATGAGTTTGTCAGTTGTGCAGTCAGACGGAGGGACAGTGAGGTTAATACTGGATCATGTCCTCATGTAAGTCAAGTCAAGTCTCAAATCTACAGGTATTTAATATGAAGAGCAGAAAACTTAGGGAGAGAGAAAAAAAATATATATATATATACTGTATATCATGGTACAGTCTGTACTCTCACCTAGAAATGACATTAACATACAAGGAATCGTCTGACTGTACGTAGAAGAGGAGTAATTGCTCCCTTGATTATGTTCAGAGGAAACATTTCATGCAGCCAAGGAAGAATAGGAACAAACAGGAGTCCCAGCAGAGTGATTTGTCCTGTTTGGCAGGTATAGAAGGTGTGAGACAGAGAAGACACGAGTGTGTATCCTCATCTTTATTTTAGCTCTATTTAAAGCAAAAGTAAGCGGAATATTTGTGTTGATATAAGTCTTAAATACAGTAGTTATATCTTCCGACAGCAATCACTTATATAGAGTGTTTGGTCTGAAACATGGGTCTGTCAGTCACTCTGCTCTGCTGTAAGCCGAAGAGAAAACTTTCCTTGTATCCTACAACCTTTATCCAATGAGGAGAGAGAACGGCATAAAGGGGCGGTGCTCTCTGTGTGTGCAGCCAAGGGATGCGCGTGAATGTGGTGACATAGGGACGAGGACCAATAGATCCATGACGAGGGCGGGGACTGCTAACTCCATTGGCTGACAAGAATTTAGCCAAAACAACCGGATCGCTTACTTCTGCTTTAAAGGAAGAAATTAAAGCTGTTTAGCAGCAATGGTAACGGCCTGGCAGTTTTAGACAGATTCAGACAATTCTGAGCAACAACAGATAAAATAGGAAAACAACAAGAAAACAGCAGCTGACAAGGCAGATTTTACAAAAATTGTCAGAACGTCAAAAATTCTGTTATCAAGACAAAAATCTGATACTGCATCTTGACAGCATGGAAATGTTGGTTACTTATTTTTAACAATAAGTGTTTTGCTCCATAGGTTTTGTGCTCGCAGCTGAGCAAATCTGGCATGGGACTGGACCTTTGTGCAAAGTTTTTCATGCATTGGAAGTAGGATTTCTTAGGAAGAAGAAGAAGAATACTGGAGAAAACAATTGGTTCCCGGCAGGCCCTGGCCCCTAATGATAGTTAAATGTTAATAAAGTCTGCACAGTGGTGGTTCGTCCTTTAACGTACTTTTTCACTATCAAACCCTGACTGTCATCTTTTTCTCAAACCGTCACTGATTGTTTTCACATAATCACAAAAATGCTGATGCAAAACATTGAGAATGAAGCACTGGATCTGCTGTGAACAGCTGCTTCCAATGGGAAAAGCGCCTAAATGTAGTTAGATGATGTAATGTACTGATTAGCATATTCATGACATGGTCACGTCATATTAGGATTCAGCTTAGTATCAACTGGTTCCAGCTCATAATCTGTTTGCTTCTCTCCTCCTCTCTGCTCACATGTACTGTACATCTGAATTCACAGTAAAGCTGCTCTCACTGACATAGTTTTAATGCTTCGGTTGTCACTGAAATGAGGCCCATTTAAACTGTACATGTTCAATTAACCGGGCTAAAATCTTTATTTTATAACCAAAACACCACCAAACGCTTCCATTAAAGGCAAAGACTGAGCTGTGACTTCAGCTGTGTTTACTGCAAATCTTCTTTCAGGGAGCAAGTTAGGAGCTTATTCACATCTACATGTAACCATTTGAATGAGAGGTACATTTTACATTTTGCTCATCTGGCAGATGGTCTCATCCACAAGTGACTTACAAGTGACATCACTAAAACCCCAATGTAACAGAATTGATTCATTTTTGAACAAGCTATGGTCAATGAGGTAACTCCACCACTTCATCACTCATCAGGTTTATAGGGCTGACCCTGCTGTTCCCGTCCAGCCATAACGCTGGATTGTGCTCTAGGCGCTTCCCGCCAGATGTGTGTCATTCAGTGTGCTGTCGGTCTGCTTGTGTGTGTGTGTGTGTGTGTGTGTGTGTGTGTGTGTGTGAGAGAGAGAGAGAGATTGTGGAACACTTTGCACTATATTAGGATCAAAGACATTTTGCGCTGCAGTAAAAACCTAAATATGATCTGGATGAGGAATTAAAAAAAGAAGGCACACAACTGGGTGAATCCATTATTGCAGGCTTGAGGGGGGAGGGGCATGGAACAGACATAGAGGCTGACATACATAGACACCTGAGGCTACACAAAAAGGAAGAGAGACCGACGGGCCTGAAAGCAAACAACACTCCACAACACACCACAACACAATATAACACAACAACGCAGGAGAAGGGCAGTGCTCTCAGCTGACTCGGTGACCCCATTACTGCAGTGGGAGACTAATGTGGAGGAAAACATGCCTGGATGTGTGTCTGTGTGTGTGTGTGTGGAAATATTTGGGTCTGTTGTGTAAGGTCAGATTGCGCCGCACTGCGCAACCAGTTACACAATGTGTTCATAACTGCAGTCACTCATCACATCAGCGCTTACATGTTCCCAATCCGACGAATTCCACACAGTCGAAGATCCTCCGGCATGTCTTTAATCCAGCAAAAAAAAGGCAGAGTCGCTCATTATCTTTTTTTCGCAGGAGATTTTATTTTATGTTTTCTGATTCATGGGATGCCCTGTAACAATGAACCCTCTATGCACAGACACAAACATGTGTGCCCCTTGCTTCTCATTCCTGCACATGACAAACAGGCTGTTGTCACTGCTGGCCTCGGCCAAAACAGGGGAATGTAGGGGAATCCCGTCATATCACAGCTCCCCCATTGTTTTATTCCCCATCTGCTTCAGGCGCTGAGCTTCCCCTCCATCTCCGCCTCTGTTTGTACCTCCCGGCTCACTCCCTTTACTTCCTGTGTCTCCTCCCTTGTTTCCTACCTGTTTCTTCAAGACTGTGCATTTGCAGTTTGTTCAAAGGCCCGAAACAAAGATTTATGGTTTCCTGTGGCCGTATACAAATTATGTTAGCATGTTCGAGGCAAACATTGTGGCTTTGGCAAGGGACGTTGGTGCTGTTTACATGACATCTTCTACAGTCAATGTTTGTTTGGGTTGTTCCACGGAATGACACAAGTCCTCCAGTAAACTGACCAAGCAGCTTTTATGACTTAACCTGAGCTGACCACATTTAAATTTGGAAATCAATGACAATCCCATCTCTTTCATCACGAATTGACCAACTTTTGGTTTCTCTGCTTCAGTACATTCTGTCACCCAGTACATCAAAAACAGCTTTAGCAACTTCTGACTAATTCAGTTCTCCATTCTCACTCAATGTGTAGCTCTGATAGTGAGTAATATGCATCGGAAATATATGTACAAAGTTGAATGATTAAACTAAATCAGTTCTGCAACTTCAGTGATATTTTACTGTCTGAATTATTATGTGTTTCCATTGTACTATTAAAGTGTGCTACATATACATATATAGGTAACACTTTATAACAAGTGCACACTATTAAGCATTAGTTAAGCATTAATAAATACTGAATTCTTCATTTATAACGCATGGATACTCATTAGTATGTAGTTTATAAATACAGTTAGTGCAATGATGAGTACAACATTTTTAACTGTCTTTATGAACCGCATACTAATGAGTATTCATGTGTTATAAATGATAGTGTGTAGGAATTACCCCCACCTAGCGGTGCGGTTGCATATCTGAACGTATTCTTGATGTTGCATTCACGTGAAATTGGGCAGATGTCAGACAGACAACAGACGCTGCATGTAACAGGATAAACAAGCGTCTATGTAAACAAATGGTTCGCCAGCACGAGGCAAAACAATACGTGCGTGACAATATGTTGTCATGGTGATGTCATATTGTTTACCTGACCCACGTTTTACCGTCTTTCTCTCGTCGAGTAAAATGACATCCGGTTGGTTTGTCGACGGCGTCGTTCAGGTGCCTGACTACACCTGAATGCAACATCAGTGCCTCTGTCCATCCTCACACTACACAGTGGTGACAGTTTTAACAGGTGCTACCTGTAAACTTTCTCCCCGAGCCGACAGCTCCGGTGAGTTTCTGTGGTTACCTACCTGCCACTCAACGTAAAAAATGGCAATGCAACATGGCAGCCTCGGTTCGGTGCATCGCTCACTTATGTATTTGTAACGACTTGTAACAACTCATTCTAAGGTACGAGAAAGCTTTCATTTGTATGCGGGGGTGATTCGACTTCAGTGAAATACGTATTTATGAAAGCAATATTTGATTTTTGCTAATAAAAAGCAAAATAAGTTACATACTGGGGCTTTAAAGCTTAACTAATGTAAACAGACACCGAGGAGTTTGCTTTTGGTTATAAAAGAGTCTCAGATTAATGTGGAAGAATCTACGTTACCACTTTTTAATGGGTCCATTTTCTATAAAAAATATTGTTTTGTCTTTATAGTTCTATCTTTTCTTTTTTTTTTAAGTATATTTTCGGCTTTTTGCCTTTATTTGATAGTGATGACAGTAGAGATAGACAGGAAATGGGGAGGCAGAGAGAGGGGGAATGACACGCAGGAAAGGTCTGCCCGACGCGGGATTCAAACCGGGGACGCCTGCGGCGAGGACTGTAGCCTCTACATGGGGCGGCCGCTCTACCCACTGAGCCACGCACCGCCCCGTCTTTATAGTTATTTTGATATCATTATTAGTGATCGGCTCACCCAGCATTTCCTAGTTTCGGTTTTGCCGACGCTGCCCGGCGGGTCATGGGAATAACGCCACCAGATCGCCGTTTATGGTTGGAACTACGACGGTAATTTGATCGTCTTCGAACCTCCGACTTTCATTCTTGATTAATGAAAACATTCTTGGCAAATGTTTTCGCTTTTGTCCGTCTTTGATATTTACCACTACTGTATATATGATCCTGGCAGACATTTTTATACACAACAGACAGATATCATTTATATTTTTAAAGAAATGTTCTTTTTTTTGCGGATGGGTTAGGGTTATGAGCTCAGATTGGTGTGCCAGGAAGATAATTTAAGCATATAGCACAGCATTGTGAGATACTGTAGAGGTATTGTGTTCCCTCATGATGATTACAGTGACATTCTTGTTGATGATGTTGGTAGTGATATATTGTATTTTGCTGCCCACTCTAACTACGTCCTTCTTTTATGGTTTACATGAGGTTTAGTGATTTGTACATGTTAGTGACATATTGATTTGTAGTCAATGTCCCAGAACGTCACTAGCTGGTGTATACAAGTATCATCTCCGCATTATACCCCTCCTGTTGACCCACATTTCAATTAGCTGGGAGTTTGGCGTTTTGGAGGCCATGTCAGTCTTAGTTGAGTTCCAATTTTATATAGTTTCATGATGAGTAAAGGTGATGGCTGATTTTGAAAGGTGCACAGATTGCATGGCTACCTTTGGATGGAGCAGAGCTAGCTGTTTGCAATCCTTATGATAAGCTAAGCTAACAGGCCTCTGTCTGTCAAAATGATATGACCTTGGTGTAAATCTTAATATTCAACTCTAAAATGTGATTTTCTTTTCATAATGGCTACAACCCTTTATGTTTTGTTAGTGCAGGATTTCTGTATTATAATGTGTGCAGGGTCACTGTTATTGCTTCTGGGTACACAGTGTTCCTAATGTATCATTAATGTGCTCTCCCTTGTTATGATGTGTCAGAGTGGTTTAACGAGAGCGTAACATGCCAAGAACATAAAAATTAATACATTTATGGCTGTATTTTATTTTTACGTCACATGTTTCCTGTCCTCGCTCTAGAGTTTGCAAGGTTTGTGAAACTTCTCTCCCATAAGCCTCAGCAGATTGCACTTCCTCTTCTTCCCTAAGCTGACGCCTTCAGCAGGATATCCTGTGTCACCAGCCTGCGTATGTGTGAGGTCATCCAAGCAATGCGCCATGTTGCGCACACGTCAATCATTCAGCTGCACCACCCTTCTTCCGAAAACCACCCAAATTCACATGTACCTCCCTTTTTTTGCTCTGTGAGATCACCCAGGGAAACTTGCAGATCGAAAAATACCATTGCACAGCGTCGCCCCTCTTCGTAAGCGTCTCTGTCTTGGTGCGAGAATGCGAAATCGCCTTTACAGGAAATAATATAAGATGTGAACAAGTTACGTGATTTTTTGAATTATGCAAAGCTAAAGGCTCCCTGAGGACAAATAAACCCCACAGCGTGATGTGTGGTCGCCTGTCTGTCTCTTCCGCTGCCAATGTTTGTCTGCCTGACTTCCTCCAAGCTTATCCATTTATCCACACGTCTGTGTCAGTCTATGAGAGACGGAGGCAGAGGAGGGGGAAAAAAAGGGACTGATTAATTATTGAGGATACCGACACATGTCTTCTCTCCCCTTTTATTCTCCCTCTGACCTACATAGTGAACCACCTGATCCTGGCTCCAAAACAAACCTATTGACATCCAGCTCTCTGTCTATCTACTTGTGTGTGTGTGTGTGTGTGTGTGTGTGTGTGTGTGTGTGTGTGTGTGTGTGTGTGTGTGTGTGTGACTATGTGAGCGAGTGCATGGGTGCATTCACATGTCGTCTCATCTCTTTGAGTCAACACACTCACGAGGAGCAAGAACGAGACAAAAGAGGAAAAAAGTACGAGGAGGCAGAGATGAGAGATAACGGTTTAGTGCCCTGATCTTTCTGCTAATGAAACCAACCACCCCCATAAGCATGTCAGAGATTAGCTGCAGAAATGTGTGTGCATGTGTATGTGTGTGCATGTGTATGTGTGTGTGAGTGCGCGTGCGCTAATATACATTCATGTGCGTCCATGTGAGGCATTAAGCGTCTGTCAGGGGGCCCCAAAGTATTCTGGGATAGAACGGAACGTTGGGGCAAAGGCTAAACTCACCTCCCTCATTTTTCTCTCTCCCTCTTTCCTTCCTTTTTTCTTCTTCCATGGCTTCTGTGCATCCCTCTCTTTCATCTCGCTTTCATGCTTGCTCAGGCAGAAGTTCCCTTGTTCCCTTTATGTGTTTCATAATTGGTTAATAACCCCACCAACAGAGATGGAGAGAGGGAGAGGGGGGGTGGGGGGTGGATTGAGGAAATATAGAAGACACAAAGATAAAAGGTGAAATAGTCTAAATTTCTTCTCACATCCATCTAGAGATGCTCCGATATCATTTCCTGAGCTGATGTCTTTTTTACTGTTGTAATTTGCCATTGAAACATGCTGATATATTACTGACAGCTACAGTAACGCTATTGCTATTGTATGTTGCTATTGACAGGAAATCACCTCTTCTTTGCTTGATAGCAGTATTTGTAGGTGGCTGCACAGCGTCTCTTCCTGTTTAAGTTACTGATATTTAAAACTGCTGGTTTATTTGAATCTGAAACTATTAGATTTTATCATAGACATGGTATTGGATCAGTGCAGAAACGTGCATACAATATCTGATATCATTTTCATAGTTTCCTACTCAGCAGTGTTGCAAATCTAGTTATTGCATGTGCAGGATTTGCTAAAATAGTTAACACTGTGGGTTGTCATTGCAAACTGGTCATATGAGGAAGAGGATGGGAGCAGTATTTTGAGACACTGCTGTGTAGAGTTAAGTTTGTGTGTGCTCAGAGGCCTCCTGCACCACTTTTACATGACAGTTGAAAAAACTGAATTAGCCTTAGCCCGACTATAACTGGACAACTTAAAGCAGAAGTAAGTGATATATTTGTGTTAATATAAGTCTTAAATAGTTATATCTTCCGACAGCAATCACTTACATAGAGTGTTTGGACTGAAACACGGGTCTGTCAGTCCCTCTGCTCTGCTCTGAGCCGAAGAGAAAACATTTATCGTATCCTACAGTTTTTATCCAATGAGGAGAGAGAACGGCATGCAGGGCTGTGTGTGCAGCCAAGGGATGCCGTGAATGTGGCGACGTAGGGACGAGGACTGTTATGGTGCGTTCAAGGAAACTCGTATTTTTCCGACCGTGAAGTGGTACCAATTCGATCTGGTACGAGTTCACCGGTCGGAAGTTATGAGTGGCCGGTATAGTGACTTTCACCGATAAAACAGGTCGGAAAAACACGAGTGGGTTGCCTGAAACGCTACAAAGTCGTAAGTTGTGACTTGAAGCTGTAATTTACGATTTCAAAAGCCTGCCTGGAACGCAGCATTAGCGAAAACGACCGGACCACTTACTTCTGCTTTAAGTATGTAAACGCGTTAGTCCGACTAGGGCTTCTCCAGATACGACACCCAGATGACTGAAACTGGACAATGCATGTGCGCATGTTTCACAACAGTAGAGACAGCACAAAGTGTAGCATAGAAGCCGGCTCAGACTTGACCAAACAAAACAAGCGCCTGGCTTGATCCATCCACGCTGGTTCAGTGCATTTCATACAGTGCAACTAGCGAGAAGATGTGTTTTATATACTGTATGTTTAATAAAAGGAAACTCATTGCCCGACACGACCCAAGTCATTTTTATATATTTTCAGCTTGAATCCAGCCTGGACTGGTGCGTCCGGTCGGGAACTGTAGTTGCGAACCCCACATTTTTTATATCCAGTTATTTACTAGGTGACAAAAAAGTCAACAGAAAGGGGTCCGTATTAACCTGCAAAAAAACGACACATTAATTTTCCCTGTTGCATGTGAACTGGGACAAGACCGGAATTCCAATGAAACGCAATTCAAGCTATGAGCATACTAGCTTGCATGTAAACGCACAGGCTGACTGTAGCCGTTAGCCTGCTCTACTGTTGTCATGGTTTGTCTCATTACCTGTTTAGTTCCTGTTTTATTTCGGAGTTCCTGTCCTGTCTTCCTGTGTTCTCCCTCCTGTGATTACCCCATGTGTCTCACCTGTGTTTGATTGCACCACCTGTGTCTTGTTCCCTTGTGTATTAACCTCAGTGCTTTCCAATCGTCCGTTTGTCTGTTTTTGTGGGGGGTTTCCCCCGTGCGTGTTCCTGGTATCTCCATGAGTTTCAATTAATATTTTTGCTTCACTGTAACAGTTTTGTTTTGGATTCTGCATGTGGGTCCAGTTTCTCATTAAAACCAACTGTCTTCCTATTAAATAAGGTATATGCAATTTTATGCTACTGCTTTAAAGCCAGTGTTAGCGTTTCTGCTGCTTAAGTTAGCATGCTAACTGGCTAGCTGTGGCCAATCTCCTGACCCATGTTGCCTCCAATCTGCCCTAAAGACACTGCTCAGAGGACGGTGGAACCTTTCTTGTCCTTGTTAATGTAATAATGACCAAAGCTCTTGTCAAGTGACAATCACTACCACCTGATCAGGCAAGAGACTACATTCAACAGCATAAAAATGTTACTGTGCTAAATATATGGTAAGATGACCCATCTATTCTTATATTCGGGTCAATACGGTAGGCTATATGTGCTGTTAGAGGTTGCAAAATCTGCTGTTACCTATTCATACCGGTTTGCTTTCAATTGCTTCAAAATCAATAGACATCCAAGGAATTTCCCCCTCTCACAGCTATACCAACTGCACTTGGGACAATTTGATAAAAAGACCATGGTTACACCATGTGTGCGTCTAACACCAACTGCAGATTGGTAGAGGAGTGAAATGACAGTGAGAACAATTAAGATGATCTAAGTCTGCCCATTTCTTCCTCATTGCGCTTTCTCCCCTTCAGTCTTTCTGTATTTCTTTTTTTTTCCTCCCACCTTTGCCCTCCTCTCTGTCTTCCTTCCCCCTCTGTCTCTACATCTCTCCATCTCCCTCCATGCCTATCTCTGCCTTCCTCTCCTTAATGAGTCTTTGTGAGGGACAGTAGCGTTTTAGCGGGGAGAGGAGTTAATGGCTTTGCTGATGGCTGCTGCTAATGGATCTGGGCTAATGGCCTTGGCCACCGCTGATGATAACCATGAACTAATAGCATGAATGACAGATAGCCTACTGCTTTCAGACTCATGCTCAGTATCAAGAATAGATAGATAGTCTCAATGGAACAACTAGGTAGTCCGGACCCCCTGAGTAGAGCAATAATACCCAGAGGAGCCATCTTTATTGTGATTAGATATGAAGATGAATATGATGTAAATGGTAAAATGTACAGCTAAAGTGCCAGATAGAAATCCATCACTTATAGTCTGGGCACCACAAGAATTTCTATAGAAACCAACCAACCAGCATACAGGAAGTTTTCACTCTGGACCCAGAAAGAGTGTTCTTAGTGTTGTCTCATCATCATTTGAGTTTTTGCATGTGTGAAATCATTAGTACTTTGTTACTGTTAGATACTCATGTAGTAACTGTAATATCTTAATGTGGAGAGCTACAGGGGGTTCCTGAGGGGTCTTCAGCAAAACAGTATAGAAGAGAATAGCTTATTTTCACTCTTATTCTATTAAGCTACCATCAATTCTCAAACCAAAGAAATATGTTAGTTTAATCACCAGTAAATCTAGTTTTAAGTCATATGCACTTTTTATACTTTGGTTATTTTTCAGTCCATATTTTAACCAGATGGAGCATTTTTGTCACCAGACATCTGGGAATTTAGTTTTCAGAGGAAAAAGCTGGAAAATTTTAGTGGTAGCTCAGCTGTCATGTTCAACAAAGAGCTCCAGTGAAGTGAACCTACTTTATAACCAGTTTTTAATCCACTGGTCTGTTCCATATTGAAAGCATATCACCTCTGTGGATAGCTGAGCTGCAGGTAAAAAGTGCAGATAGAATGTAATTGGAACAAAATGGAACAAGTTGTTAATGTTCCTTTCAGTATGATGTATAGATTTGGCTGCGAAGAACTTAAAGTTAGGTGGATTTAAGTTGGCAGCTGAAAAACAATGAAGACAGATGCTGCTTCCACTTGTGATAATAATGTAGGCTAACTTCAGCTAGAAATAATAGTTCTCACTATGATTGGGCCCTGCCAACAAGCCTGTCTTTTACAACTTTCTTATTATTTCCTTTGAAATAGGAATTAAATCACAGTTTAGGTTGAGCACATGGTGTCCATGTCCAGTCTTTTAAGAAGAGAGGTCAGACAGTAAAGTTCAGTCTGCTTTAAATATCTGTTGTGTCAAGTGTTGTATCTGTTCTCTTCATATATCATGTGAGAGATGTAGCATCCTGACCCCCTCCCACTGCCCCTCTGAACTCCCTCTTAAAGCTTTGCGCCTTTGTTGTCTGGATGGAGTGAATCACATGTTTGGACAGTTCTCCACAAAGACATGTATGGTGTCTCACATGCTTGTAAAAACTAAAAGAGGAATGAAAGAAGCAAAGTGGGGAAAAATAAAAAGGAGACTCAAATGGTGATAGACTGGAATGCTGTTCCGGGTGTACCCAGCTGGGAATGGCTTCAGCCCCCTGCAACCCAACACGGATAAGCCGTAATAGAATGTTGGATGTCACACCAAGTGTGGCAGTCACACCAAACTTGTATTACATCATGAAAGAAAAACTATTGTGTAGTGCATTGCCCTAGGCATGATCCTCAATAAGACCTACAAATACAGTAAAGTACAGTGACATAAAGAAGCGTTTTTGATTTCTGATGCTTCTGTTGCCAGGACAACATCATTTGTCAATCATACAGTAATTTAAAAGTGTGACTATGGTAAATGTTCAGGCACAAAACAACTTCAGTACAAGTTGCAATTTATGCAAAGTTTCTTGTAGCAGATTTCCTGTGAGATGCTCATGGAAATCAAATCCTGCAAGTGTTGGATGGCGGGTCCAGGTGGGTGGGACTTGTTTTGACAACAGTTACAAGAAGATCTGATGGCTTAATTTCTGAATGCAGACTGTTTGCCTAAGGAACAGTTCAAGTATTTAAATGCTGAATTTAGCTCAGAACATTAGAGAGACAGTAAGACTTTAGACTTTTATTGTCCCTTTAGTGAAATTCTTTTTCACATGACCATTACATTTCACCGGACAGAGCAGAGCAAACACACAGATTACAACACATTTATCACACTCTGGCCAGGTTATCTGGGCCTTTTGTTAAAGGAGAATTCCAGCCATTTTTGACCCCTAAATCGTTTTCCTGATGGTCACCCAGTGCAAAAAATGCGACTAAAATTGATGCAGGCAAACCGGAGTTACACCATGGCTACCCCGCGCTCGGGATAGCGACAACGCTAACCCATGGGGGCAATTCTACATGTTTAATATTTACGATTGTCGGCACCGACCGTTTTCCGACCCGATTGTCGGGAGAACTTCACTCGTAACACACCACACACCACAGGAGAATCTCATAAAATAATCTTAAGAGCCTAAAATAATTGGGCGATTTTTGTCTTTGGTCGGAAGGGGGAAAATCGGGGCAAAATCAGCCAGATTATCTTTATGTGTGTGGTAGCCTTAAGGCACCTGAGGAAATGTGTAGAAACCAGGTGGGAAAGTAGCAGAAGAGATACAGTGCAACGTTACAGTGCGGACGTGGCCTGTTCACGTTTACACAGCACTAACCCTGAATATCTATTTTTTTCTTTGTCTTTTATTGAAATGATCAGATTTCAGACTCAATCTGATTATTTGTAGAACTAGACAGCGGAGGGCTGGTCGATTTCTAGCTAAATTTAATAATCCTCTGAACATCACATTCACATTGATGTTGGGAACTGGTGCCAGAGAGGAGGGAAACTTACATTACTTAAATCAGTCCCCTGACATCTTCATCACTCCCTCCCTTAGGCCTACAACTGCTACCAAAGGTGTTTTATTTCATCTTCTGAACATAATATCCCTTTTCACACTGAGTCAAGACAAGTAGAAGTGTGAAAGTGTGCTCATTTTTACAACCCTGCAAAAACGGCTCCAATCAAGACCAACACCGGGGGTTGTATCAAAATTTATCTAGGCCTATGTATGATATAAAAAAAAATTCCAGCTGGAGAATCATGGGGGTGTTGAGCCCAGAATACACACATTTATTTTCCTAAACCATGACATCCTGTGAGACATTTCAATGAAGGATGCCTGAGCAGAATTGCCTTCTGTGTGGGAGGCATCTGCTGTTGATCATTAAAGCAAACTGCCATGTGAATGGGTTAATCAGAGTGTTTTTTTGTGCTCCTTATACGAGACAAAATCTCAGCCCCTCCACAAGTCAGGTAGCTGGAAAGTGGAAGACAGTGAGGAAGGAACCTTTTTGCAGAAATGACTTTTCCATCTCAAGCTCCTGTTGGAAGGTCATCCGGCAGCGAAGTGAGGAAGACCCGAGGCCAAGGCGGAGCGATGAAGAGCTAAACGTCCCACAGAGGCAGAGCCACTTGTTAGAGACACACCATTACAGTGACATACAGTCATTAGCCAGCTCAGCTCTTTGCTGCCAGCCCAATATGTGCCCCAGCAGTTAGCATTCAGCCTGCGTTAATGGGGTAATTCCCATTCAGCTGGGATAGCAGCTTTATGAGCGATGTGTCACATCGACAGTCAGCTAGCGTAGCAGCCATGCAATAATTTCTCCGCTCGCTCCTGTATTAAATGACACTCCGTCTACACCAAGACACGCCCCTACTTCTCCATTTTACTCCCGGCACTAAATCACACCTCACTGTCTCTATTACATATCTCGGCCGCTCTCTAAATCACTTTCCCCTCTACGTTCTTTTTCTCCTCTACTTCACCGCATCCTCCTTCTCTCCTGTGAATCATAAACCCCTCAAACTTTCTCTCTTTGAAACTGTTAGACAGTGTCAATAACATAAGACGCTTTTGAGAGATATCTTTGTTTTGAGGATGCATGGGCTCAGACAGGCTTTTATATACCAAATGCCATGTACCAAATAATTAACAAATTGCACTGCATTGTATTGTGACAGCTTTCTTAACAGTATCTGGTCTGTTGGATGGCTCCACACCGGCCAGCCTTCTCTCCCCACGCCCCACGTGTATCAATGAGCCTATGGCCGCTTGACCACTGTTCCTTCCTTGGACCAACTTCTGATAGATCCTACTGCAGACCGGGAACAGCAGCTTTTCACATGAGAGAGACCCAGTCGTCCTTGTATAACTGGATCAAATCCTTACCCCTAATTTCCACTGGATCCGTCTCTGCTCTGTTCCGACTACGTTGCAAACGTCAGAGCAATTCTCTCCAATTCAAGTCAATCAGAGCATTAGCTACAGCGGTACAGCAGAAATACACAGATCTATTTTTGCATCAATCCAGTCAAACTTTCCGAACCTGAATCATCATTGTGTTAACATTAGTTTCACTTGCTGGCACAAGCAACAATTTATCAATTGATCTGAAGGACCTAGAGCTAACAGGATGGATGGAAGAAATATTGATCATGGAGGTGGAAAACAGCAATGTTTTATGATACACACCTGTTCTACAGGAATACAAACTGAAAGTAAAAAAAAATACCACAGAGTAAGTAGCCTTTACAGAAAATCAACCTCAGAAAGCGATCTGTTGTAAAAACCATATCAGTCAGAACGTGCGGAGACAGAGGAAATTGGGGGTTAAACTTTGCCATTCTTCCTGCTTCATGTTGGGATCCACGGATCCATGTCCATTCATCCTAGTCCCCTTTCTTTCTTGTTATGCTTTTAGTTTTCCTTAGTTACAATAAACCTTCTTTTCCCCCTGCAATCAGTCTGAGCCTGCACTGTGATCCATCCATTGACCCTGAGCCTTAACACTTCTCTGAGGAGAAAATGTTCACTTGCTGCCTAATATACCCCACCCATTAACAGGTGCTATATGAAGTGATGTTCAGTGTTATTCACTTCACCTGTCAGGTCATAATGTTATGTCTGATCTATGTATGTAACTGTATATGAGTTTTTAATCGCACAAAGATTATCACTCACATAGCTAACTTTTTATTAGAATGGCACCCTACTTACTGTCCATACACAGTGAATGTCATTTTCCATTGTTACTTTACACTGTTGTTATTTATTCACATCACTGTCTTTCATGTTTATATTTAAATGTTTGTAATGTCTACTCTACTTGCCCCAGATATAAATACTGTACATTTTTCTTGAGTTGAATTGAATGGTTCTGTTTGGTTTCAGAAATATGATGGGACCTGGTGACATTTACAATGAAATAAAAGTGTGTATTGTGTTCATAAGTTATGAATAAATTCTAATAATCACCTGCAATTTTCTTCCCAGAGACCTTATACTTCCAATGTCACCAATAGACCTTTAAAGCAGAAGTAAGCGATCCGGTCGTTTTGGCTAATGCTGCGTTCCAGGCAGGCTTTTGAAACCGTAAATTACAGCTTCAAGTCACAACTTACGACTTTGTAGCGTTCCAGGCAACCCACTCGTGTTTTCCCGACCTGTTTTACCTGTGAAAGTCACTATAACGGCCACTCGTAACTTCCGACCCATGAACTCGTACCAGTACGTCTTTTTTTACAGTCTATGTACCAGATCGAACTGGTACGACTTCACAGGTCGGAAAAATACGAGTTGCCTTGAACGCACCATAACAGTCCTCGTCCCTACGTCGCCACATTCAGGCGCATCCCTTGGCTGCACACACAGCCCTGCATGCCGTTCTCTCTCCTCATTGGATAAAAACTGTAGGATACGATAAATGTTTTCTCCTCGGCTCAGAGCAGAGCAGAGTGACTGACAGACCCGTGTTTCGGTCCAAACACTCCATGTAAGTGATTGCTGTCGGAAGATATAACTATTTAAGACTTATATTAACACAAATATATCACTTACTTCTGCTTTAATTATGGTAAATCATATTTCCATTTAAATACAAACTAGTATTTAACTGCATTGTATTTGTTTGATGATGTGTTTCAATGTTTAAATAAAAGCCGCAAAATGATTAAATTTCCTGTGAATGGAGTGGAGTTGGAGCTGTGTCTTCAGTTTTCTTCATAAGCTCAGGAACCTCCACAGAAGGTAAGGCAGTGCCGTTAATGAAAATCTGCAACTCACTCACAATTACTACATGCCATAGTGCCAGAGATGGAAATCTGTAGCAGCTCCATAAACGTACAATTATTCACAATAAATCAAATGAAAGTTTCACTTAAAGTTTCCTCAAACTATGTAATACTCTACTATGATGAATACTTTGTTTAACATGAACTTATAAGAAACAAACAATAAAGTCAATTAAGTCAATCACTGAGGAAAATCAGTTGACAACTGAAATAACACCATGACTGAGTGTTTAGAAAGACAGACTCAGACAGCCAGCGTTTCATACATCATAAACCTAAGGAACCAGTCCTGCCATCTTGTGGGGACAAATGGGGTGGGGCTAAATAAGCCAAAAAAATTGTCAGTTCAGAAAGAAAGAGTTTGCATTAACACAAGCACTAACACTGTGTCACCCACTGCCACTTAAAGCCCCAGTATGTAACTTATTTGGCTTTTTATTAGCAAAAATCAAATATTGCTTTCATAAATACGTATTTCACTGAAGTCGAATCACACCTGCATACAAATGAAAGCTTTCTCGTACCTTAGAATGAGTTGTTACAAGTCGTTACAAATACATGGGTGACGCACCGAACCGAGATGGCTATGTTGCATCGCCATTTTTTACGTTCAGTGGCAGCGTGACCGTAGGTAACCACGGAAACTCACCGGAGCTGTCGGCTCGGGGAGAACGTTTTCCAGGTAGCGCCTGTTAAAACTGTCACCACTGTGTAGTGTGAGGAAGGACGGAGGCACTGGTGTTGCATGCAGGTGCAGTCAGGCAGACGGCTGTCGGCAAACTAACTGGATGTCATTTTACTCGACGAGAGAAAGACGGTAAAACGTGGGTCAGGTAAACAATACGACATCACCATGACAACATATTGTCACGCCTGTATTGTTTTGCCTCGTGCCTGTGGACCACTTGTTTACATAGACGCTTGTTTATCCTGTTACATGCAGCGTCTGTTGTCTGTCTGACGTCTGCCCGCTTTCACGTGAATGCAACATCAAGAATAAGTTCCAATATGCAACCGCACCGCTAGATGGGGGTAATTCCTACACGCTATACCTTTAAGCTAAACAACATACTAAACGCTCTGATCTGTCCCCGTCTGTGATTCCTCATCTGTCTGGTTCTGACTGAGGTTCAAACATGTGGTTGAGTCTCTCTGCTGTTTTCTATAACACAAACCACCTTGATGCGCTCTGATAGTTCACATGTGGTAAGGGTGAGAAGAACATAAACACTTCTCAATCTGGAAATCAGATCAGCCTCTTCATTTCTTTTTAAATGTTTTGTGTGAAAACGATGTTAAAAACATATTAATCATAGCAAAGCTTTTTTCTTTTCTTCTTCTTCTTCTTGTGATATTCTGTCATGTAATCCAACACAAAGCCTGTGGTACAATCTGATGGTGTGAGATATTTCCCGGGGTAGAAGGATCTACCGCAGTGGTTCCCAATCTTTTTTGGTTTGTGACCCCATTTTGACACCACAAATTTCTGGCGACCCCATCAACCAAGATGTGCCAGCTCAGATATTTTTATAATGCTGCATTTTATTTGAACTCTATTTATATTAGAGAAAGTGAAGATTGTGTGTGGTGTTTTTAATCATAATTTTAAAAAGTAGTAGTAGTAGTAGTTTGTTTATTCGACCTTGTGCACAAATTATTTACAGTTGAGCATCAATCACAATCAGTCAACCTTCCATAATACAATCCTTAGTTCAACTAGTTTGCATATCAAAAAGGTGTAGGCTGAAGCTATCCAGCTTATAAATGCCTACCGTTTAAATCATTATTTTAGTAAAACCATTAGTGCTCTTCATAGTTGAAAAAATATTTTTAGCAGTAACTTTTTTTTTTCAATTACTAGACATTTCAGGGGACCCCATTTGAATTTCAGGCGACCCAACCTGGGGTCCCGACCCCAAGGTTGAAAAACACTTATCTAATAAAAGATGCTACTGAAGGAGTGGAGATCTGGATGTGTTACTTTAGCAGCAGCTAATGTAGCCTGAAGCCCATTTATGACACTAACTGACCTGCTAACTTGCTGGTCTGGCTAGCTATCTCAATGCCCCCCAACCCATCCCACCCTATATTCTTCTCCCACCTCCCCCTCTTCCACTTAATGTTTTGGGTTTTCAGCTGCTGTGGACAGAGAGCCCATTTAGGCACTGTGTGTGTGTGCGCGTGTGTATGTGTGTGTGCATGCGTGTGTAAAACGGTTCTTCTGCGTCCATTTTGGGAGGAGGGGTGCGTCAGAGCGTGAAGGCTAGCTGTCAGTCCATATTACTTTCAGTTGTTGAGCACTCTGTATGTGTATGTGTGTGTGTGTGCGTGCACGTGTGTGTCATGGAGCAGGGCCCCAAATGCTGTAAAACAAAATGAAGTGATCTCTATCTTTCCCGGCTGTCGCTGCTGCCTCTTAATCACCTCTACATCACGCACACGCGCACACACTTCCCATCTGCATTGCACAAGATGCATTAAACTAACCACTTCTTTCACCCAGCTACACAGACATGCACGCAACAGACACACTTCACTGCCATCCTTACACCTCGCACTTCTTCCTGTTTTTCAGTTCCGCTGCTCAGACATGACCCATGGTAACCTTTAGGCTGCCTACTGCCCTGTGTGTACTTGTGTGTGATGGAGAGAGAGGGGGAATAAAAGCGTCCAGGAGAAAATTAACTTGTGTGCTTTAGCGCTCCAGTAGCAGAGGAGGATGCTGATCAGAGAGCATTACATCCCCTTTACACAGCATCAGTGCATTTACAGGTCAGGCACAACACTCCAGTTAACCTTATAATATAATGAAAATCAGATAAATCATGGTGATGGTAGGAAAAAGAACATTTTTTAAAAGTTTCTAACATTTAAGAAAAATGAGTAATCATATGAATGACGACAATGGGGGAATTGTGAGACAGAAACATAATAATAATAATATTGATAATAAAGGATGAGTCGGAGCTAATACTAATATAATTTGTGCACAGCAAAATAGAGAAGCTTAATGCTCTATAAAGGTCTGAAGTGCAGTGAAAACTGAAAGCAGGCTGAAGTGGGGTTTAGAGGACTGGAGGGTGAATCAGACTACCGCAGGCTTCAGGCAGAGCTGCCACAGGGCTGCGGTGGCAGTGTTCTCACACCAGTCACTTCCTCAGCCTTCTCACGCTATGAGGTTCACTATTGCTCACTGCACACTGGAGCGTGTACTGTGTGTTTATGAAAGCTTCAGACACAGCCTTGTATTTTGAGATGGTAACAAGCAGATTAACTAAATATATATTGTTACTGATCAGTGGCACTCATTTCTGTTGAAGATCAAATTTATTCTCACTAAGTGAGATGTCCAGGTGTAGTTTGACTATACAACAGGTTTAGGTTCTACATAAATAGTGTTTAAGTATCAAAGCGTCAGGCCACAGAGAAACACACACAGCCTGTATTCAGACCAGACACTCAGCCTTAAACCAGCTGTCAGAACCTCTGCAACTTTGTGATGTCACAACAAAGCAGACACCACTCTTAGTCATGTGTAACATAGCCTACAGTAGTTACACTATAAAATCCTGCAGTGGTCACTTATTGGATATAATCTGGTATATTTTGTTTGAACATTCGGACAACAGTCAGTGAATCATAGGAGAGTCTTCTCTCTTCTCTCTGATTGGCTGACTGTAGTCTGATTAATTGGAGAGTAGAGTTTCAGAGAAAAGGCCGAGATGTAAAATTACATAACAGCTTTAAAAAAAAAAAAATTGCCCACACCTGAGAATTGTAATACATGTCACCATTATTGTTTACTTATTCTAATTCTTATATGGAAAATATAGAAGAAAAAAAAAAGTGTAAATGATGTAAGAAAAATAGAGCATACAGTTTTACATGAAGCTGATCAGTTCTCAGGACAGAAATGAGCCTCAAGTTACCACAGGGACAGTGACAAGGTGTGGTTCATACAGCCTGAAAAAAAAACCATCCTGTTCGGAGACAGGTTCATCGGAGTGGTGCTTCTTATGAAAACATGAATTGTGGTGACCTCTAGTGGGTGGTACTAAATACTACAGGAGAATCTGTTGCAATTTATCAGAAGAGGAAATGTGAACTAGGTCAGACTTTGATCAGAGGAAACAATTTGCATAATAAATGTAGTGTTATAATACCACTCTCTAAATTAACTTGTGAAAACGAAGTGCCAGGGCAATGAGATAACAAATGATGATCAACCATTTACAAAATAACTTGATTTTTTTATAACAATAAAATAGATTGGGCCTGAGTAAAATTGCTAAGAAAAAAAAGAAGAAATTCTATGGGACCAACACTAAGGTATATCAGGCTGTACAATAAAAAGTAACAGCATTTCTATTAATGATATACTGTATCTCCGAGGTGACCCTGAGGCACAACAAGTTACATTCAGTGCAGAGTTCAGTCACACATTACCCCACTCATCTATGTGGTTTCTAAACACAGACGTGAAAAGCTATAGTGTGAATTCCTGCAGCCTACAACTTCCTCCGCATTGCTTTAAGTTGAGAAAGTTGTAAAGTTCAGACAGTGGATGCACCTTATGTGATGGGTTAAGCCAGTGAAAAAAAAGAATAAGAAGTATTTATCATTAAGTGACATTTTCAAGATTGAGTACTTAAATAAAACATGAAAACATTGTTGTACTGGTCACCATGTGGGCCTGTCTCTAATAAGTGACTATTCACAAGACTGTGAAATTAAATGATTTTTTATAGCTGCATAATAGAATAAAATAAATCCAACTGACTTCATTAGACACACCATTAACGCACGTGAATAACGATTCACAGATTCAACATAGAAACAATACATTCCAACACACAACAGCCCTAATATAGGGCAGATTGAAGAAATGTTACTTTATGAAAAACTGAGGGTTGTGTAAATTGCTATCTTTACATTCAAAATGAGTGATAAAATCTTTCTTTTCAATAGAATCACATGTGTTGTTTTATCTTTCTATGATTTCATACAATAGGAGCAACTAACAACCATTGAATAAGCTAACATGTGGCACTGGCAGTATTATTAAAGGGATAGTTCACCCAAAATTCAAATTTCACTCATTATCTACTCACCCTCATGTCAACTAAGAGCTGTGAGAAGGCCTCCGTGCCTTCTCTGAGTTACGGGGGGGTCCACGCAGCAGTATTTGTCCATATAATGGTTGTGAATGGATACCACTTTTCTTCATCCAAAAAGACACACCAAAAAACATCCAAATACCTCCATACTGCTCGTCTGTAATGTCCCTCTTGTATTGAAGCCCCGACATGAGAAACTGTTCCGAAAAAAAATTCAATAAGTCTATATTTTAAGCTTGTTTGTAGCGGAAGCTCCCAGTGTCTCAGTTCACTGCTCTTCCTGTGTCAGTACAAATCTCGTGTGATTTGCACTGACCGGCGGAACAATTTCCCGACAGGTGCAGCAAAGATCAACAGCTAACACACAGGGATGCTGTGGGAGCTGGCTGTTTGAGAGAAGCTTAGAGATCACAAACAACGATGAAAACCAATCACAGGCTGAAACCACCAGGGATTCATAATATGGGTTGATGAATTACGAGTAAGAATTATCAGTAAGAAAAAGTACTGGTGAAGTGTGTTCTATTGTGCCATTGTATAAACATTTTTCCCCTTGAGTTTTGATTTGGTGGGCAAAAAGGAAGTTTGGGTGGTCTGAGCCGCAGTGTGCATGTCTTGCATGTGTCATTGAATAGCGATTAATTTTGTGTGAACTGAACTGCTCACTAATTGACACACTGGCACGATAGCGTGTGCAGCGCATAGATAAGATGTGACAGTGGAGCGACTTTAACATGCTTAAATATGAGTCATATGAGTCATATTTCGGAAAAGTGCCGATTTGTGCTTGTTTAGCTAATCTAAAATTAAAGCTGTCTGTGTAGGCTGTTTATCTTGCCACAATCTCAAACTTTTTGATGTATTGATTGTATTGATTACAGCAGCAACAAGAAGGATCACTCACTCGCTTGATTTTATTGACAATTTGAATTTGTTTCCAGATACTGAATTTATTGTGACTGCTGTTTCAAACATTGCTGTTCGCCTACTACTGAAACATTCACAGTCATAGGCGGCCTTACCTATGTTTCAACCGTTTCAATTGAAACGGGCCCCAGCCACCAGGGGGGCCCCCAGCTGCCAGCCACCAAGTAAAAGACAGCACAATAATTCATCACCTAGGTTTCACCTTAACACACACACACACACACACACACACACACACACACACACACACACACACACACACACAGAGGCCTACATCCACCACACACACAAACAGCTCTGTCCACCGTGCGGTCACACACTCGACCCCTGATCCGCTCTACAACCACTGATGCGCGTGTCATGCCACACCGCGACTGTAGCCTACTAGTCGCTCCTAATTAATAATACGGCAGGAAATATCAATAACAACGTAGCTTTGAAAACGGCCCGCAAACTACCAATAGACCCTCGTTTTCCTTCTCCCAGTATTATTCCTTTTCTCTTAGCGTTTCTAATGTCCTTTTGTTTTTCCTGCTTTCCTCCTGACGTGCGCCCAGTTGCGTAACCTGATGATTGAAGTCTGTCAATCACTTTCCTCCTCTTTTCTTTTTTTCCTCGGGTTAAAATGCCTCCAAACAGGCGATCTATGAGTACGTCCTAACTTAACAGAGAAATAAAACACAGCGAGAGCACAACTAAAATGTGACATTATTGGCAGCTTATTTACAGATTTTAATAATGGAGGAGACAGCTGCTGTCTGTCAGCTGCTCCAGCACGGCAGCACCGACAGGATCAGCGCCTGTAGACGTCTGTCTGTCCGCATGTCTCGTCCTTTCCTTGTCCGTGGTCGTGGTGCTGAAATAACACGGAGCACTTTACTCTCATTACTTTTGTTGCCAATTTAAATTCAGAATATTGTTAAAGTTTTTGATTGTGTTAAGATCCCTGGTTTCTTGCCCTTATAGTGATTTTAACACTTAATGTGTTGTGCGTACCTGGGATGCATGGATAGTGCGTTTACTGCGTCCTTTCAGGGTTTAAAGCATCAGCGACACATGGGCACATAGCTGGCAAATAATGTTATGTTTAACAGGGTAGGGCCTCATATGAAATATTGAAACGGGCCCCCAGATGTCTAAAGCCGCCACTGTTCACAGTAGCAGTCAAAGTAGTGTTTTTTGATTGTTTAGTCTATTTTATGTAACCTATACTTGTTTGCACTTGCACATGATTTTTTTTTTTTTGCATGTCTTCCAAACCTCAGTAGGAATAAACTCATGTTGACAATAATTTGTCAAACAGCAATGGCATTTCACTCACAGCTAAATAGGATACACAGCTCAGTAGTTAGCTATTTATGTCTACTTTGTTTATTCATTTCACATTAAGCTACATATTGTTATATTAGGGCCTGAAAAAAACAGGCTAATCATGTGCATGTCCCGGGACTGGACTGTGTTGTATCATAACCTCATTTTATGGTGGACTTTACAGAGGGGGAAAAAAAGAAAAAAAGAACATTGATTCTAACTAAATTAATCTTCTTCTGTCTGTGTTGGTGCGGCCAGGAATCTAAACCTGTTCAAATCATATTCAGCAGTCTTAAAAGTCTGCTACACATGCATTCACACTATTTCTGAGAATGAAAACTGTGCTTAAAATGGTACCACACAACTACCCACAAAAGAAAAAAGAGGAAGTGTTTGAAAAACTGTGCTGAGGAAGTGTGTCTATTTTCTCAGTGATAAATGATGCAGAGCCAGAACCATGGCGAGCAGACGACAGAGACACCTGTGCTTTTTGACCCTTGGTAAGATAAATTAATAGTTCATTTATATTCAGCAAATGGGAAATGCAAAAAAAAAAAATGCAAATATACTGATTCAGCCTGTTTCCCCCATGTAGTTTCTTTTCTGTTGGCTTCATCTATACCTGCTGGAGGTTGGTCCATTCTTCTTTAACAGATGTCAAATCATTTTTCTTTCTTTTTTTTCATTTTGAGCAACACATTAAAAACAAGTTTTGTTATGTCTTGTACCTAACAGGTATTCAGATCAGACTGGCTGGATCTGGATCTACTCGGTGCTCTGGAAGAGTTGAAGTCTATCACAACAACACCTGGGGAACAGTCTGTGATGATGGCTGGGGCTTAAATGATGCCATAGTGGTGTGCAGACAGCTGGGCTGTGGTAAAGCATTGAGTGCCCCTCAATCAGCCCATTTTGGTGAAGGAACTGAGCAAATCTGGCTTGATCATGTGGCCTGTAAAGGAAATGAAGAGTCTGTAAGTGAGTGTCAGCATGACGGATTCGAGATACAACATAACTGTGAACATAATGAGGACGCTGGTGTCAACTGTTCAGGTGAGAGAAATATTGATTCACTGTATTTGAAGGATTCCTTTGAATCCCTTTCCCTTTTTTATTTTCTACGCAAAAGCAGACAAACTTGTCTGTGACTATAGGCTTGTGCCCGGAGGATGATCGACGTTGTTGCTTTTGTTTTTTCTGCCATTATAAAACACACACGGTTCTACAGCTGAGTAGTATTAGCAGCTACATCTTACAATGTTGAACTGTTCTGATACAAAGTGCAGCCAAACACCAGGCTGAAGAGAGAGGGACAGCAGAGGCTCTTCTGACAGCTGTTGAGCTGCAGCTCAACCGGCTGGAGAGCACAGCGACCCACGTTCCTTTTTTTTCCTCTCTTTTGCTGATCATACCGTATCTATGTCCGAGTATGTTTGTCCTCTGATCTTACTTATGGGACCGCACTGCATAACTGGCACATCCTGTAAGTCCTCCTGTGAAACTTTTTGCTGTGAAGTATGACTGAAGGCACAAGTGCAAGTCTGCACGTGTGTTAAAAAAAGTAATGATAAGGGGCAGCGTTTAGCTCACTTGGTAGAGCTGCCGCCCCATGTTGAGGCTACAGTCGTCACTGCAGGTGGCCCCAGTTTGAATCCAGCATCGGGTAGCCCTTTTCTGCATGTCATTCCCCCTCTCTGCCTCCCCAGGTTTTCTTTTCTTCTGGTAACACTTTATAATAAGTACATACTATTAAGCATTAGTTAAGCATTAATAAATACTGAATTCTTCATTTATAACGCATGAATACTCATTAGTAGGCTATGTAGTTTATAAATACAGTGACAGTGAGTGCTTATCAATGATGCGTAAAACATTTATAACTGTGTTTATAAGCTACATACTAATGAGTATTCCTGTGTTATAAATGATGAATTCAGTATTTAATGCTTAAAGGGACAGGAGGAGTTTCTATTCAGTTATAAAAAAGTCTCACGTTAATGTGGATGAATCTCCGCTACCCACACTTGTTAATGGCTCCATTTTCGATAAATATATCGTTCTGTCTCTATCGTTATTTTGTTATTGTTAGTGGTGGCGGAAATGCTGGGCGAGCCGACCAGCGTTTCCTTTCGTGGCGAGTCATGAGAATAACGCAGCTGAATCGCCGTTTATGGTCAGAACTACGACGGTATGTGAACCTCTTTGAACGTCTGACTTTGATTATTGATGAATGAAAACATGAGTCTGTCTTGCGCCGGTCAAAGAATTTCACGGTGCGCGCGGAGGCTCATAAATGTAGTGTGAAAACGCTTCGCTTTTCCAAAACTCCTCGTTGTCCCTTTAGTGTCTACTTATAAAGTGTTACCTTTCTTTTTATTTTCTGTGAAATTATTGCAGTTTCCACATTTTCAGTTTAACAAAACATTAATGAACATTACATAGTTTCAACATTTGAATCAAACAAAAAATACCAATCCAAAAAATCTGAAAACCTGTTAAGCAAGGTGGCCCACCGGCGGCCTGCAGTGGCCAAGCATGTTTCCTGCAGTGGCCAAGCATGTTTCTTGTCTCTCGGCAAGCAGAGCTCAGCAAGCAGGCACTTCTCCGCACAACACTGGCTTTCCACACACAAGATGACTTTTGATTGTGAAAATAGACACTTTAACATATGGAGTTATTTTTGTCTCATAAATATCTGTAAACGCACAGAAGGTGATCTACAAATGTTCCTTGGTTTGCACACGTGTTTTGCTATCCACAAAGGGTGATCTACAAATGTTCCTTGGTTTGCACACGTGTTTTACAAATTTCTAATTTGTAACTTGTATTTTGGTTTTTACAAATAAATGTGTATTTGTAAATATATTGTGTATTTGTAAATTTATAATTTTCAATTTGTAAAAACAAAAAAGCCATTTGTAAAACCGAAAATTCTGTTTGTGAAGTGTGACTCTGCATTTGTGGATCACCAATCACACACACGCATCTCTTTCCGCAATGACGTATTTCTGAGACATTCCTGCCGAGATCCACACAGATCCACAAACTCACAGCTGTTGATTCACAAAGGGCGAGTTCCGGCAAGATGGCGTGCTGAACGGCAGCGCGTATCGGAGGCTGCAACGAATTCGTCCCAAAATATATTCAAAGAACACTCAGAAAACTCAAAATGAATCCAAGTAACGTATTGAAGCCTGCTAAACTGATACTAACAGGTGGAAATGCCACAACGTCTCAAACACCGAACAATTGGGAGGATGACTCGGTGCTAGCCGAAGACCACGAGTATGCTATGGAAGCTAGCATGGCTAATCAATCCAAACGAAAAGATGTCGGGTCCGCTCCAGCGACTCCGAACAAGCCTCCAGCCGGCAAGAAAAGTAAAGGTCAAAACGACGAGACGGAGGTCTCCAACCTGACTATACTTGAAGCCATTCGAGGTATGGAAAAAAACTTTGATGAGCTAAAGGAACAAGCTAAGCAAACTAGCTGTTTGCTTGCTGCATTGACAAAAGCGGTGCAGTTTAACGCAGAAGAAGTTAAGGAATGCAAAGGAAAAGTGAAACTGGAAAAACAACACAAAGTCCTTAAAAAGGAAAATGAAGAACTGAAAGAGAGAATCAGGGAGCAGGAAAGATACAAGATGCGGTGGTGCCTTAGGCTTAATGGTTTGGAAGAGAAAAGTGACAAGAATATCCGAGCAGACACCATCCAGCTCTTCAAAAAAATCGCCCCTAACTTAGAAATACGCCAGATAGAAGATGCCGTCGACGTCGTACACAGAGTCGGGCGGAAAGAAAACAACCGGAGCAGCAGACCACTGGTGGTGCTATTCGTACGGAGGCTGGTCAAGGAAGAGATCTGGCGCAAAAGCAAGGATTCCCCGGTGTGCAAAGAGAGAGGCGTCCGCTTCGCGGAGATGCTGCCGTTGGAAGACCGAGAGGCGAGGAAAAAGCTGTGGCCGCAGATCGAGCAGGCTCGACGTGAAGGGAAACGAGCCTACTACCGCGGTCCACACGGATACATAGAGGGTCAAAAAATTGGTTAACGATAGGCAGGCTTTGATACATAAATACACAAGATGAGTGAAAGATGGTAACATGGGATGCAGTTGCTTGTTAAATAGAGTAAGTCAAGCTTTACACTTTTAAGCACTTTAAAGTGGGGACAGCTCTCCATTTCGACACACCTCTACTTCGACACCCCGCTGTTCCGAAATACCCCCACTTCGAAACACCGCTGTTCCGACACCCCCCACAGCTGTCCAATGTCCAAGGTGCTGAACCGCGTGACGTTGTTTACACTCTGTGTTGTGGCTTGTCTGTGAAACGTGCGCTGCTCAGGGACTGGGCAGATCTGTCCCACTTGCTTTCTCCCCGACTTCGTTGTTGGAGATCTCCCACACAGTAAAAGAAATACACTCCCCCCCGCTCGAGCGCGGCCGGACCCGGCTTGAGCTCACAGGGGCGCGAGGCTGCTGCAGCCGCCGCTCGTGCTGACAGTTGACTGAGGGAGATGCTTTGGTTAGGCTTAGGCAATGAAGAAAGGAGTTGGTTAAGTTTAGTAAAAAGACCAGGTAGAGGCTAGACAGGCTAGAAGCTAATGAACATTATAAGTGATTAATATTAAGTATTTGCTTGTTTTGCAGTTAATTATGCACATGATCCGTTTCGACCCCAAAAAGGATCAATGCGCACTGCGCGCTGGGGGTTTCCCCCAATAGCCTTTTCGGAGTAGCGAGGTCTTTAGAAAAAATAGAAAACCCCGCTATTACGATGAATGGAAGTCTATTGTCGGAAAGGCGGGGCTTCGGAAAGGCGGGGTGTAACCCTTTAAAGTATACTGTCAATTTGTTAAATTTGTTCTTTTATTTTGACGAGAATGTTCAATTGCACTATTTCATTTGCTTCTTTAAACGTGAGGGGACTTAAAAGAAAATCTTTATTTCTATTTTGCAAAGGGCGGAATGCACATTGTCTGTTGCTACAAGAAACTCATTCTTCTGACAAAGATGCGAACTTTTGGACTAATATGTGGGGGGACCAAATATTATTCAGTCATGGAAGCAACAGGTCTGCTGGTGTTGCTATTTGTTTTCATAGATTTCCAGGTGATATAATTACACACAGAGCAGATAGAGAAGGTCACTGGTTAATAGCAGTTTTGAAGGTTGAAAGCCATTTTCTGATCCTAATTAATATATATGGCTACAAATCTGTCACCCAAAACAGACAAATGCTTGAAAATATTACTTCTAAGATAACAGAGCTGAAAATACTTCACCCCACTGATTTTATTTTAATGGGAGGTGACTGGAATATGGTGCCTGATGAGTGGGAAGATAGATGGCCCTCCAAATTTGATAATCATCATTTTAATCCCCTTATGGAAGAATTCATCAGAGATAATAGCTTGATAGATATTTGGAGAAATCAAAACCCAGGGAAAAAACAATACTCCTGGTATAAACCTAATGGTAACGCTAAATCTAGAATTGACTATTGGCTTGCTGCTGATACGCTTGAAGGACAAATCTCGGAAGCTGTCATTTCCAAAGCTCCTCTAACTGACCACTGTATAACTGAAATAACATTAAATTCAATTTACAAGAAAACAAAAAACAAAGCTTATTGGAAATTTAATTCTAACCTACTAAAAAATAAAGGTTATTGTGCTAAAATAAAATATATTATAATTAAAATTGAGAAAGATGAAAACATAAATAGTTTTTGTAATAAATGGGAATATGTTAAATATAAAATTAGAGAGTTTTCTATTAAATTCAGTAAAGAATTAAACAAAGAAAGAAAAAGGGAAGAAAGCAATTTATTTTCTGAAATTAATCAATGCTGCAACAGACCAGATTTGACTAGTGAAGACAAGGAAAAATTGCTGCTTCTACAATCCAAACTTGATGATATCTTTCTGAAGAGAGCCCAGGGTGCTTTTGTAAGGTCAAGAGCAAAATGGATGGAGGAGGGAGAAAAAAACACGACATACTTCAGCAGGCTGGAGAAAAGAAGACAGGAAAATAAGGCGGTAACAAGTTTGTTGATTAATGGAAGAGAATGCAAGGAGAAACAAATGATTGAAAAATAAGTTTTTATGTTTTATAATAATCTATACTCGTCTAAATATTCTCCTATTGATTCAACCAACTTCTTTGACCAAATTGCGAATTACAAACCAAACATTAACGATATATTTAAAGAAATTTGTGATTCGGACTTAAAAATAGAAGAATTAGATGCTGTCAGTTCGAAATTGGCTCAAAACAAATCCCCTGGCTCTGATGGGCTTACTGCCAATTTTTACCATTTCTTTTGGAAAGATATCAGAAATTTGTTGTTCAAAGCAATCCAAGAATGCATTGAAAAACAAGAACTAATGCCTAGTATGAAACAAGGTGTGATAACACTTATTCCCAAGCACAACAAAGATAAAAGAATATTGGACAACTTATGACCTATCACTCTTCTTAATACTGATTATACATTTCTTTCTGGATGTATAGCAGCTAGAATGAAAACAGGTTTATCAGAACTTATTGATGAAACACAATCTGGCTTTCTGGGTGGACGATCTATTCATAACAATATACGACTGGTATTGGATCTAATTGATTATAGTCATATACTGTCTGACGAGGGGTTTATTCTCTTCCTAGATTTTTATAAGGCTTTCAATTCTGTGGAGCATCCCTTTATTTTAAATACTTTAAATTACTTTGGTTTTGGTCAAAAATTCATAAACCTGATAGGTATGTTATATAGGGACATTAACAGTTGTGTAGCTCTGGAACATGGTACATGCACAAGATTTCAAGTCAACAGGGGTATTAGACAAGGTTGCAATAGCTCCCCCTTACTATTTATTCTAGTAGCTGAGTTATTATCAATTATGATAAAAAAAATAGTGATATTGAAGGTATAGACATTTTAGGAAAACAATTTATAATTAGTCAATTTGCTGACGATACGACTTTATTTTTAAAAAATTAAGGACAAATTCCCAAAGTATTAGATATCATAAATCAATTCTCCAAAGCATCAGGCTTGAAACGTAATATTGATAAATGTGAAATATTTGCCCTTCATGATCAGTCGGCACTCTCAATATGTAACATTGCAATTAAAACACAAGTTAAATATTTAGGCATAGTTATTACTAGAAATAAAATAGTAAGGGAGAGTGAAAATGTTTCTAAAAATCTGAATAAATGTAAAACCATTCTAAACTCTTGGTTACAGAGGGACATCACTGTATTTGGGAGGGTTTTGCTCTCTAAAATGGAGAGTTTGTCAAGAGCTATTTATCCTGCTTTTTCACTGGAAATTTCATACAAAATTATTAAACTTATCAATAATCAATTTAAACTTTAAATTCATTTGGAAAAACAAATGCCAGTATATTAGAAGAGCTGATGTGGTTAAAAGTATTGAAGAGGGTGGCTTAAATGCTATAGACTTCTCAGTTATGAATGGTGTTTTAAAATTAAAATGGCTCAATTCATTTATTTTGTACAAAGACTCATTTTGGTTTAGCATTCCTAATGCAATTTTTCAAAAAATGGGAGGCATTGATTTTTTGTTGCGTTGTGACTATAATATGTCTGAACTGCCTGTGAAACTTTCAGATTATCACCAACAAGTTCTCCTTTACTGGAACTTAATATATAAGCACAATTTTACCCCTCACAACTCACCCTTGTGGAATAATAGATATATACTGTCCAATCGTAAATCATTGTTTTGGGGGACCTGGTTTGACAAAGGACTTTGGGCTGTTTCTCATTTGATGGATGATCATGGCGATTTCCTTACTCATGAAAACCTTTGTGTCAAATATAATTTTCAGTTTTCAATTAAGGATTATAATAAAATAATCAAAGCCATTCCGGTTCCTTTTAAAAATATGACTCAACAGCTGCTGATACATTCTAATACTTTTGTAATGAGATCACTAAGTGTGTTAGGAATTAGTCTAGGTAGTAAAATATTCTCTAATAAATTTATTAGAAATATTTTAACTGAACAGTATTACCCTTGTCAACTAAAAAGAAAATATATTTTGAAAGATTACAATGTTGTGGAAGCAAGAACGATTAGAAAGCGATATTTGTCTTATCCTGTCCCTCAGAAAACAAAAGAGATCACATTTAAAATACTGAATGACATTTATCCATCAAACCACTTCCTACATATTAGATTTAATTTGGATAATAATATGTGTGGTTTTTGTGAGAATGATATCGAAACAGTAGAACATATTTTCTTTGAATGTGAGTGTGTTGTACAATTTTGGACTTTATTTCAAAACTGGTGCATCATGGAGATTGTACAGTTGAGTTACACTGGCTGAAGGAGGTCTGACCTACATTACGGCTTCAGGGACAACAACACAATCGACCATAACCATTCCACAGAAATCGTTACAGCAAAGAGGACTTGTTCATGGTTTTGTTTTGCAACTTATTACAAGAAAACAAAAAACAAAGCTTATTGGAAATTTAATTCTAACCTACTAAAAAATAAAGGTTATTGTGCTAAAATAAAAGATATTATAATTAAAATTGAGAAAGATGAAAACATAAATAGTTTTTGTAATAAATGGGAATATGTTAAATATAAAATTAGAGAGTTTTCTATTAAATTCAGTAAAGACTGGTTGTTATCTAAACACATTATTTTGCCCCCACTAAATTGGATGTCGATCAAGGTTGGACTACAGTTAAAGGAAAAGAACTTGGACTTTTTGGTGAACATTTTAATTTCCCTTGGGAAACACAGATGCAAATACCTCAAAGTGAAACCCCACTTCAATGGATGGATAAACGAACTCAGAATGTATAAAAAATCTTTGTATTACATGAAAAGCAAAAATGCCCTATTTTCTTTGCTGGACTTATTTACTATTGTGGACTGAGACCCTCACGTTCTCTTTTCTTTTCTTTTTGTTCTTGATTGATCAAGATAGCTGATTCAGCACTGTGAATGTATCCACTACCAATGTGCCTTAAATGTTTGTATTCTGAAGTTACTTCAATAAAAAAAAAAAAAGATTCACAAAGGGCCGCTCTCCTCACCAGGAGGGGCAGTGTTGGCAAGTAGCTGGATGAAAACTAACGAAGAAGACTGCTACTGGCTTATCTCGAGAAATTATTTTAATTCCCACTGTTAATGCGTCACTTTCTTAAGTTTTAATGTTTTTTCATGCGATAAAGTAACTGTTTAGATCCCCAATATGCGGTTAGTTTATCCAAATGACGCCTGTTTGGAAGTTTGCTCCGCCATTCGCGGAGCATAGAGAGCCTAAGCGGAAGCAGGAAGTAACGGTCACCATGGGACCTCAACTCTGAAAAACTCGCCATTCAAATGAACGGGACTGAAAATTTTATTTCGTGATCCGTTTGAATTGTGCCATGAGAAAAAAATATGTCCTCTACCTGTTTAAAACATCACGTTTCATGAAGAGAAATCAGCTGTTTGTTGTAAAGCTATTGTAGAATAAAATTCAGAAGAATCTGTAACCAGAAAGACTACAAGTCGCGTAGGTGACGTCACACACCAAATGCCGCCCTTTCCCGTGTCAGTTGGTGACGTATTTTCTGTGGGACACAGATCTGTAGTCCGTAGAGCGGTCTTTACACAAAATACATTCTTCTGTTGCCGTTTTACGATGAACGGCTGATTTCTCTTCATGAAACGTGATGTTTTAAACAGGTAGAGGACATATTTTTTTCTCATGGCGCAATTCAATCGGATCACGAAATAAAAATTTCAGTCTCATTCATTTGAATGGCGAGTTTTTCAGAGTTGAGGTCCCATGGCGCCGTTACTTCCTGCTTCCGCTTAGGCTCTCTATTGAAGCTCCATCTGTGGAGCAGCTAAGCTAACTAGGCTACCACCGGACGAGCGGTCTATCACAGAGGCTACAGCCGGGCTGCTGTGGTGGTCGGCCGGCTAAGCCGCGGTCTCCTCCCAGGGGAGAAAACGACCTGCATTGTTAATGTCAACTGACTGACCGTTTCATTGTAAAACATTTATTTATTGATGTAGCGGTGGTGATGGCTCCCGACCCGGCTGTGACGCTTGGGTTGTGAGCCGGTGTCGTTCAGATCTTAAAGCTCACAACATGTCGTATAGCAATGATTTGTGACCGATTACAACGCTCGCGGCGCACGTGCTTCAGTCTGGTGTTTGGCTGCACTTTCAATAAAAAAAGTTCCATATGAGCGCGATCAGCTGAGACAGAGCACAATGGATGTGGCATTGATCAGATATCGCAGCGCACATGTTTATTTAACGGCCCAAAAAAAACATCGCTCCAATTTTTTTTTTTTTTTTTTTTGCCGTTAAATAAACATGTGCGCTGCGATATCTGATCAATGCCACATCCATTCTGCTCTGTCTCTGCTGATCGCGCTCATATGGGACTTTTCTTATTGAAAGTGCAGCCAAACACCAGACTGAAGAGAGAGGAGCAGCAGAGCTCCTCTGACAGCTCCTCTGTGGAGCTGCAGGAGAGCTGCCAAGTCTTTTTTTTTATTTTTTATTTTTATTGCAGCGCCGTTATTACAGGTGATGCACATCTATGTCCGTGTAGGCACATTTATTGTCTGATCTTCCTTCATGGTGCACAGTGTCAGTCCTCCTGTGAAACTTTTAGCCACTAAATAATATGACTGAAGGCAGTGGAAGTCTGCACATGTCGACTCGCCCCCATGAGTTGACGACATAAGGAGCTAATAAATAAATCTATATAAGCAACTGAGGGCCGGATTTACTAAAGGTTTGCGTGTATTAAAACGTGTGCAAACGTGATTGCACGCGCAAACACATGTGGAACCTGATCTACTAACTGGACGCACCGAGGATTGCGTCCCTCACACGGGCAGAATAGCACGTGCGATCCATTTAGCGTGTTTGCCCTGATGAATATGTAAATATGGGCGTTTCAGCCAGAACGTGCTAAATACTGGGAGGAGTAGATGCAAATAGATTTATTTAGCGCGTGCAATGTGATTTACCAAACCAGGAAGAGATTGCGGTGGCTGTTTTTGCGTCTTTATTCACCACGTCTGAAAACCATGTACTAACTGATACAACTTTGCCAAAACGTATGCGTTTATTGATTTGATGCCTGTCAGAGCCCCGTGATCTTACATCTCTGCATTTCCTCACGTCTGGGTCATTCTGTAACAGTTTTTCAGCCGTGTTAAAAGTCATTTACGCGCCGTTACGCACGGGGCACGTCTGTCCTGCAGTGCGCTCCTCTCCTCTCCTCTCCTCTCCTTTCCTCTCCTCTCACCTGGCTGCTCAGCTCCGACTCTCGGTCCCGGTCCCGGTCCCGGACTGAGACACGTCACCACTGCCTTCACCCGTGTTTGATCCCTCTGGTCAGTGGTCAGAGCGTTTAGATCCGTGTGTCCCACCTGAGCTCTCTATTAATCCACTCGATCATGGGCGGCACACACACACACACATATTACAGGTGTGTGATTGTCGCTGCAGCTGCTGCCTGTTCGTCACTATGACGAGTTGGGCCCTGTAGCGATTTGTGTTTATTTATCTAAACAGAGCGCGAGAGAGATGAACACACATGCTGTCATTGCATCGGATCAAATGTCATTCTGTCCCTTCGTCCGTCCAGCTCTCTGTCCACAGTCTCTATGGCGGAAACGATTACACGCGCAAAACCCTCATTTACATATTGCAGTTTGCACGTGTTTTCATTTAGCGGGTTACTCTTAGTAGATCACCTGTTTTGCGTGCACTAACCAAACTCGCAATATTATAGCGGGCGCAAACAATATAGCGTCCGCTATCTGAGATCTTAGTAAATAGTATTATTCAGTCAAGTTCTTGTTATAGGTTAATGGTTAAACGGTTAACCATGTGCATCCCTAAAATAAACCTTTTAGGGAAAAAAGGCAAACTTTGACTATTCCACACAAAAATATGCTAATAGCTATGATATGTGTTAAAAATGCTTATAGTGTATTATAACAGTTCAACACAATGAAAAATATACATAACAGCTATACATAATTTTTGGCCAGTAAAAAATCTTTCTGGCCAGTAGATTTTTAAAGCTCACTAGCCAGTTGGCCAGTGAGCAAAAAAGTTAAGTTTGAACCCTGTGTGTGTGGTAGGCTTATCTTGCTACGACTTCCACATGCACAGCTCTAGTACTCATGCAAGATGATCGAGTACATCATTATCTGGATCTGTGTCTGTGCAACCATATAAATTAAGTAAAATGCAATGAACAATTGACAGAGAACTTGTCACTGTGATGTGTGTGAGCGGATTGGGGCACAGCTGCAGTGACCTGTAGGGTGTAGGGGAAGGGCGCTGTGTGTGACTGGCCTAACACAGAACATGGAGACGTCAGACATCCACAAGTTCATAAGAGACCATTGCACATGAAATGATCAATATTCAGGGTCACGCTTGATCTCGAAATTGCTCTGTTTCAAGGCAGTATATTCTTCAGACTTGAGTATGGCAGCTTGGCTGCTGCCAGCTCCTCTGGGCTACAAGGTGCCATCCTTTACATGTAGTTGGTGAATCCGACCTGTATGACTGAGTTTGGTGGATCAAGATGGCAAATCAGCAAATCAACCTCAGAAAGGCAAAGTGATGTCTTTACATTTTAATCTCACTTTATACATGGCTATTGTCACTTTTGACCCTTGATCTTTGTTTAATGTATGTCACAAGGAGTGGAGGCAGGAGAGTGCTTGAGCATCGTTATTTGGAAGGTGTGGTCTGGGTGACTGAAACACTGAGGGCAGAATAGCGGGATGGATGGGTAGAAATGTTGTACCTGTGCTCCCCGCCATAGCTCACTTTTTTTTTTTTTACGCAGATCTATTTCTGGCAAAATGGATGTCCATTCTGCAGCATGTTGGTCTTAAGGCCTGTACCATGGGCTTGTGAGCACTGTTGATGTAGACCTCCCCCACTACCACACACTCTAAATTCAAATGCTTGGCAAAAGGTGCATTGTGGAGCCCATGGATTTGCATGGATTTACGTGTGGTAAAACTTCCTCCAAGCAGTGTTGGGAGGCCTTCTCCACAGACCTCAGTGCACCTTGAAGTTATCTCTGGAGGTTGGTTGTTTTGCTGCTCTATGTCTAGACTGAGAGCTTGCATATGACACTGCTAGTGAGAGGCTCGCGTCTGGATGTGCAGTGTCACAGAAAGGAGTTCACTGAATCAGCCGTGAGAAGATACACACATGCCTACACATTTTTCCCCACTGTTTACTTACTGCATCCTGTAACTTGGCGGATTTAAATAAAAGCTCCAATTAAACAATAAAAAAAATTCAACAGTCAAGTTTGTGAAATCAAATATTTTTATTTCTGAGAAATTGTTAAAGTGTAGTTTGTAATGTCTTATGCCCGATAGGTGTACAGATCAGACTGGCTGGATCTGGATCTAGTCGGTGCTCTGGAAGAGTTGAAGTCTATCACAACGACACCTGGGGAACAGTCTGTGATGACAACTGGGACTTAAATGATGCCATGGTGGTGTGCAGAGAGCTGGAGTGCGGTACAGCATTGAGTGTCCCTCTATCAGCCCATTTTGGTGAAGGAACTGGGCAAATCTGGCTTGATGATGTGGCCTGTACAGGAAGTGAAGAATCATTAAGTGAGTGTCAGCACAGAGGATTTGGGACACACAACTGTGGACATAGTGAGGATGCTGTTGTCATCTGTTCAGGTAGGTGAAACGTTGACTCATTGGCTGTATTTGGAATCATTGGAGTGCAAAACTAAATCTGTGAGTAATTCAATGGATAAAGATCTCTAAGTGACCCCCAATTTCCACATACTCTGCTCTGTCCGTCGCGCACGCTGGAGAAATTTGGGTCTTTGGTTTCCATCTGCTATGGGCTCTGGGGATGGATAGGAGATGCAATGCATGTAGTAGGTGAGGGTTTAATCTGTCAGTTGGAGCTAAACCACAATGGAGACAGAATAGAGCAGAGACAGAGTGTGTGGAAATTGGGGGATAGGCAAGGGACACAATGAGGAAGCTTGGGTGTGAACCTTTTTTTTATTACAATCAGTGGCCTATTTCAAATAAACGTATAGGTTGGTATGGTGCCCAGTTTAAATTTGATGAACCACTTACAAGTTTCCTCTGTAATTTATAACCATTCAGTCAGCAGTGCTAACCAACATGTTTTTCTTGTTGTCTTGTGCCTGATAGGTGTTCAGGTCAGACTGGCAGGATCTGGATCTACTGAATGCTCTGGAAGAGTTGAAATCTATCACAAAAACACCTGGGGAACAGTCTGTGATGACAGCTGGGACTTAAATGATGCCATGGTGGTGTGCAGACAGTTGGACTGTGGTAAAGTAAAGAATGCAAGTCAATCAGCCCATTTTGGTGAAGGAACTGGGCAAATCTGGCTTGATGAAGTGGCCTGTAATGGAATGGAAGATTCTCTAAGTGAGTGTCAGCACAGAGGGTTTGGGACACACAATTGCAAACATGGTGAGGATGCTGGTGTCGTCTGTTCAGGTGAGAGAAACATAGACTCACTCACTGTATTTAGAAACTATCTATCTATCTATCTATCTATCTATCTATCTATCTATCTATCTATCTATCTATCTATCTATCTATCTATCTATCTATCTATCTATCTATCTATCTATCTATCTATCTATCTATCTATCTATCTATCTATCTATCTATCTATCTATCTATCTATAACCAAATAAAGATCAAAGCAAAGGATACAATATGCATACAATACATAAACTATGTATCTTTGTCATTTCTCTATTTGAAATGATTTATTATTTTGTTTTGAATTAAGGATGGTGTTGGATACTCAATTTTAAAAATGTCTGTCCTTGACATAAGATTGTTTCACAACTACATGCTCAACGATCTCAGAAAACAAAGATACATCCATGTGTTTTATTGAGTCTCAACCTGATTATTATGTTATTTTTCAGAGGATCTCTCAAGGCCCAGAATCTCTATTATGCCTGCTGGTGTGGTTACAAGGGGTCAGAAAGTCAGCATCATTTGTTCAACTTCTGCTGAGTTTGCAGGTGGAACATTTATTCTGACAGATTCTTCAGGCTCTTTCAGAAAGACCGAAACATCAAGCAACAGCTCTGTTGCATTCAGTTTCCCTAATGTGGATTTTAACAATGAGGGATTGTACCAGTGTCAACATGCAAGAAATATTTCAGGGGAAACTTTGAAATCCAGACGATCTGATGTAGCCAAACTCACTGTTTCTGGTAAGAATATCTGTTACATTTTCCTGTCAAGTTCATTAAAGGGTAGGAAATCAATGAAAAGCTAGAAACAGTGCAAAGCAAACACATTTATTGCTGCAATAGAGGGTATGCACGTGACATCACGGTACTCGGAAGTCGCTGTGGAATGCTCACTGAGTGGCAAAAAGACGAGTGGCAGAGCCGCTTTTTTAAGTTTAAAATCAAGCAAAGTAACGGGGCGATTTCCTTTGAGTCTGATGTACAGCATGATGTCAGCATGTACAACAGCATGACCTAACAGAACTGCAAAAAAAATCTTGAGGATACGTCTTACTTACCGAGTTACATTCAAGAACCTGTTTTCAATGACAGGAAGAAAATTCACTCGAGCGCTAATTTTTTTTCGATCGATCAGCTGTGTTTACCGTTTCAGGTGTCATAATTATGATGGTTAGACAGATAAATTAGTCCTCTAACACACTTTTGAAATGATTAAATGATTTCTGGCAACAGGTTTTTCCGTGGACGAGACGGTTTTGGGGAGCTGGTACGGATCATTGTAGAGTCCTTCTGACCTCAATTTGTTTTTAAACTACATGTTTTACCCGGTTTATGTGTCCACCGCTCCTTCACCATGTTGAGGGAGGTTTGTTTTGCCACTCAGTCCGAACAAAAGGGGCGTGTCCCAGGGCGACGTGATGTAAACGCATACCCTTTATATTATAATGCTCTTTCAGCGACCTCTTTCAGCACAATTTCTCCACTGCTGATGGAGTCATGAGCTCTAATATGATGAGTGACTGTGTTTCATTAGATCCAACAGCTTCCATCATCAGACATGTTGTCTGGTTTGCTCTTGGTTTGCTCTTGATCGCTGTCATCTGTTTCATCCATAAGGTATCGTACACATCTTAGTTGACCAAAAGATCATCTGACAAGAAGCACTCAGCTTGTGTAGACTGAACTGGAGAGAGAAATTATTCAGTATCTCATATCTTTGTTTTGCCATGACTCTCCAGGCCACCAGGAGACAGAAACCGGAACCACAGGAGAGCATAGAGATGGATTATCATAACCTCAGTGTTTCTCTAGCTGAAGGAGGTCCAGCTGAAGAGGAAGTTCCCAGAGAGGATTAGGATATTTGAGGAAGTTCATCTCACTGTCCATCAGCTCAGTCAAAGATTTAACATTTGACGTGTTTCCTTTAGAGCATCACTGCGGGGAGAACTACAACCATCTAGATTCCATCCCGTCCACTAATAGCCAAGGACTGCTTCCCCACCATCTCCCCACTTGTCTCCAAAATCATCAACTCCTCCCTCAGCTCTGTCTCCGTCCCATCTTCACTGAAACTTGCTGTTATCACCCCCATCAGTCTCAACCCTGATATTATGAACAATTTCCGGCCCATCTCCAACCTCCCTTTTGCCCCGCACGTTTACGTTACGGCGCAGTCTCCATCCTCATCCTCCTGGACCTCACCGCCGCCTTTAACACCATCAACCATTCCATCCTACTTTCCCGGCTGAACTCCCTGCTCAACATCACCGACGCTGCCCTCACCTGGTTACACTCCTATCTCTCTGACAGACAACAATTCATCTCCAACAACAACTGCTCCTCCTCAACCAACCCCTTGTCCTAAGGTGTCCCCCAGGGTTCTGTGGTTGGTCCTCTCCTCTTCATCCTCTACCTCCTTGGCCAAATTATCTGTCGTCATAGTCTCCGTTTCCACTGCTATGCTGACGACATCCAGCTGTACATCTCCACCAAATCCATCACCCCCTCAACCCACTCCACCCTTTCAAACTGTCTGTCTGAAATTAAATTCTGGATGCAATTTAATTTTCTCAAACTCAACTGTGACAAATCAGACATGTTTGTAATTGGTCCAAAAACCCTCACCCAAACAGCTACAGACTTTCACCTCACTATCAGTACCTCCACTCAGTCACCCTCCCTCTACTGCTGCAACCTTGGTATCATCTTCAACAGCAATCTCTCCTTTAAACCACATCAAACACATCACTAAATCATTTATCATTCATTCATTCAAATCAGCCTTCCTTCACCTAAAGAACACCTCTCGCCTTTGCCCTTCACTCTCCTTTCACTGCCACTGAAACTCTGATCCACGCCTTCATCACATCCCGCCTTGATTACTGCAACAGTATCCTTCATGGTACAACCTCCAAAGTCCTCAATAAACTCCAGTACATTCAAAGCTCTGCTGCACGCCTCCACATCCCTTCCGCTCTTCTGAGGCCATTCTTCTCACTGTCCCTAAGACCAAGCACACAACCTGGAGGGACAGAGCCTTCTCCGTTGCTGCCCCCACCCTCTGGAACTTCACACATCCGAGATACCACCCACATAATTTAAGTCACTACTCAAAACCTATTCTGCTCTGCTTTTAACATGTAGTTGATATATTGTCTTATTTGTTTTAATCTTTATTCAAATTTTTTCTATATCTTAATGAGTTTTCAATTTTTTCTATTTTACTTGGATTATCTGCTGTTTTTTATTGTCTGTAAAGGGACTTCCCTGAAAAGCACTCTATAAATTAAGTGTATTATTATTACTGTTATTATTATTGTGGGAGAAATCTTTAAGTAGGGAGGGAGAAAGTTTTAATCCTAAAGTCTAATTTCAGCCACCTATCCTTTCATTTTCAGTGTTGAAATGAGTTATTGACATATTTCTGGGTGTCTTTTCAAGTTTTATACATTTTTGGTCATTTAATCTGGTAAACATAAAGGTTCTATCTGCAAACTCAAACTCTGTCTTGATCTATCTGTCAGTGTAGTCTTCATATGTATCTACTAGAGTTATTCCTTATAAGTTTTAAGAATTCCTTCTTTTTTTGATTTGGAGTGCTACAAAGTGGTTGCCTAAGGCAGAGGGACCGTGAGAGAATTTCCTGTCTTGATTGTTTGATGGAAATTTAAGAAAGATTGGCTGCCTGGCAGGTTTTCGCTCTCACACTCCATAGATTTAATATATTAATCTTTGTTAATTTTCTTATGATAGTTGTTAAGGTTTATACTATCTTTTATTTTGTCGAGACCCTACGTGCCTCGAAGGGGGGAATATGTAGTATATTATCCACCTAAACTCTTTTCTTTATTGTCTTGTATTATCTTATGTTCTTCTTTGTGTATTTTCTAGAGTAAAGAAATGTGTAGACTAATGCCCTGCTTCACAGGTTCTATATTTGGCCCAGAAAGAACCTGTCGTGTCATGTATTCAGAGACATGTGTTCCTTGTCTTTTACCCTTTTTTAGTGGGTCATAGTTTCTGGGGATACTGGACACTATCTATTCTTAAGTTAGCTTGGTCAAGAGGTTAAATGTCAGAAAGCTAAGGATAAATTCTGTTTTTAGATCCTGTCTTTGTCTGACCATCTTGGTCAGTTATGTCCTTCTGTGGGAGAAGGTGGAGTTTTAGAAAACGTATATAAGGTTTGAGGTTTCAGGCCAAGAGAGAGTCATCTCAATTCTTGGCACCAGAGATGCTCCACGATTCGGCATTTTTGTACACTGTTCTTCTTCTTGTAATAAACTCTTTTTGAATGCAAGAAAAGACGTGTCGGCGGTGATCCCTTCTCTTCATCAACACATCAATATACCACATCAGCCAATCAACACTTGAAATACAAATAAGAGGACTGTCAAGGAGAGTTGATGGTCCCAGGCCTTTTGATGTATACTGTGTTTTTTGCTATTTTTAATGTTTTTACTATTTTTAAGTGTTTACTGTATGTGACTCAGGGAAAGTATTACATAATATGATGAAACCCGAGCTGATGGAATAGTTGCTGTAATCTATTGAAAAAGAGAAGTAGAATGGGATGGGCAGGACAGAGGTCACTAAAATGAGGAACCTGTGGCCTGTCCCGGGACAAGCCGGGACAGGTCGAGGTGAGAAGGCCACAAGGTCAGGTAGATTGCAGAGATTTAGAGAAATAGAGAAGTGTGCGTTGACCAAATAAGGGCACGGACCGGTGCAGAATGGTGGAAAAATTATTCCATGACACAAAGGAAGGGTGTTGGCGGTCCAGACATATAAAAAGGTTATCCGGTCGAAATAAAGGGAGTGTGCGTCGGGACTGGGTGCGAGAGCGAGCTATTCAGATCCTACTCCTGCGAAGACTCCGAAGACTGGTGCATCTACAGAACAAAGCCATCAAACAAGAAGACTGCGCATAGCAATTTGATCTCGGGTGATCTCCACACTCTCTGCTGGTCCGCTCCAAGGGGCTTAGGCCCCCGATCATCATCCCCAGCAGAACAGGTTCAGGAAATTCGAAGCCGGCCGAAACCTGCGTCCTTATACTCTAGAAATTCGAATCAGGCAACTATCCATCAGAGGTAGGGTTGATTAATAGGGTCAGAATTTGATTTTAATTAATTTCTTTGATTTTTATTTTATGCTCTGATGCTGCTTTGTCCCTGCTAAATTCCTGCAAATAAATATACAACATAAAAGACAAGAGAACTGTTATCCTCATCTTTTTTGTCAGAGGTTTTACCGTATTTCCTCTAATAGAGGCCGAGGCCTTTATTTACTTTAGCTGCCCAGGGGAACCGGCCTGTATTGGAGACCGGCTTATATTTGAGAGAGGCTATTATTTCTTCCTCTGTTTCATGCTGGTGCTCAAATTTGACAGTTACCGTGCTCAGTTTTCATTCTGCCTACAATTAATTATATTTTTTTACACATTACTGTAGCAGGTACCGCAACAGCAGCGATCAGCTGGACAGGATTAGGCTAATAAACGCTGGAGCACAAGTGACCAGTTTTGTCACAGATCGGGTAGCGTCGCAAATCGGGTAGTGACACGCCATGCTGCTAAAGCTCTCTTCGGTCGAGTTGTCAGTGACTGTTTCCTTGAAGCGTGGGTTCATGTGGCACTTCAGATCTAGCTACTGCCATCTGCTGGCACTTGTGGGTTACTGCATCCGTGTTTGGCCGCCTGAGACCAGTGCATCCACAGTGACTGAAATTCAGGTTTTTTCTGTTTGTTTGTTTTTTTCCCATTGACCCGGCCTGTATTTGGGGCCGGCCTTTATTTGTTCGTGTAAACCACGCCCCCGGCCATTATAACAGACCCGGCTATTAAATAGATACCGGCTACTATTAGAGGAAATACGGTAATTCAATTATCACTATATTGCTATTCATGATCATAAAAAGTTAAGCCATAGTGTGCACGACATCTTTAAGACTCTTAAAGGTTAATCTAGTATTGTGTCCACTTAAAAAGATAAACAGGTCCCTAGGGTTGTTTCTCCAAACCATTAAATTAAACCTAGCCAATAACAAGTGCAAGGATCAAAGAGGAAAGCTGCCGTTAACAGGCGTGCCGGGTTACTACTTCTGGGTGGGGGGCTGCTCTATCAGGCTTGGGGAAGCGGGACAGACGTCAGGACGAAGGCAGTTAGAAGCTAGGCGAGTTTCCTCATCACCAGCTTAAACATTCTTTAGAAATTCTACTCTGGTCCATGACCATTAGAACTTAAGAACTTACCCTTTAATTGGAGAGCTGGTCTAGTATAGGCCTTTCTTTACAGGAGCCTAATACCGGGGATCTAACAGGACCAGGTTCAGGTTCAGATTCTTTTTGTTCTGTCCTGCACTACCCAGTGAATGCAGGAAAACATAACAGAATGAACAACAACAGGGGGTGTATCTTTCACCCCCTCTTTCTTTGTAGATTTTGCTGAAGAGTTGTCATTGTAGCTAATAACCCTACTCGCTAGCGCTAGCTTGCTAACATTAATTTAGTATCTTTTGACAAGATTTGCAGGCAAACACTGTATGGAAGGGTGATGATTTTCATCAGATAACTTTCTAGACAATAACCTTTCAAAATCCTTTAATCTCGGCTATTAAATTAAAGAGCTAGCTTCCATATAGAATTGTGGGGATGGACATATAAAACAGCTATTAACTTAAAGACCCACTATGTAGTTTTTTTTTTTAACCTTAAAATAATGTTTCTAAACTCACTGAAGTGGGAGAAAAATGGTTAATATGATGAATGGTGCAGCCTCTGCAGCCTGAGTGGTGTCGCGTCAGCTGCAACTGCACTATGTAACTTTCCGATGCGGGTAGGATCACAGTGGTCCTGGTACATCGCAGCTCCGCTGAGCTCCAGAGCCCGAGTCTCCCTGCTCCACACACACAAGCACCCTGTGATGGGCCGCACGGCCGGCCAGCCTCCCTCCAGCTCCGGAGCTTTGCTCGGCACTGGTATGGTACCGGCAATGATGGCGGCTACTGGCAACAGTGCCGGTACTGAACCAGTCACCGTTGCTGGTACCAGCACTGGTTATGAATTATGGCAATGGCACCAATACCAGTAATGACAGTGGTGATGCCAACGGTGACGGCGGCGGTTCCGGTAATGACGGTGGCAACTGTAATGGTGCCAGTACCAGCAACGGCAACAAATTCATAGGCTACTGTGCTTCTCTGGGAAAGACACAGGTAGCAGACAGTTGCTCTTCTTAACCATAGTACCACCACAAATCCTACATAGTGGAGCTTTCATAATTGTGTTAGAAAAATAAGCTATTTGTTTCATCAATAAGGTTGGTTATTATGATCACACAAATCTATTAATGAAGTGACATGTTATTAAATTATGTGAGCTGGTTTATTTTAAAATATGCACAAATGTACAGAGCAAAAGCAAAGCAGGACACTGTACAAAGATTATTTTATGAGTATGTACTGTAATAATTTCACACTATTAAGTTAATCATTGTTAAATACAATCCATCATTATAAAGCATTCTTCTGCAATATACAATTATAACCACCTGCCCACGATCGTGTTGGTCCCTTTTGCTGATGACCATGTGGTTGGTTCACCACTGTTCCTTCCTTGGACACTTTTGATAGATCCTGACCACAGCAGACCGGGAACACCCCACAAGAGCTGAAAGTTCTCAGATGCTCTGACCCAGTTGTCTTTGTAAAACTGGATGAAATCCTTACACTGTCAATTATTCTGGCTTCTAACACATAAACTTTGAGGATAAAACGTTTACTTGCTGCCTAACACCCCCCACCCCACACACACACACACACACACACTAAAAGACCTGTGCCATGATTAAGTGTTATCCTTAATGAAAACCTGAATTGTGGTGACCTCTAGTGGGCGGTACTCAATACTACAGCAGTTTACCTAATTTAACAGGCGAGGAAGTGTGCACCTGGCCAGACCAAGTTCAGATCAGATAACTTGCATAATGCTATGTGCTAATTTGCATACATTTCCAGAACAGAAATCTGAATGATTATAGATGCATAAAGCCACTTTCAAAATTATTGTTTTATTTTGTTGACATATTAGAGTCTTTTACAGAGGGGATTTTGAATACCTCTTTTTATCACGTTGTAATTCAGAAACTACTGTCACCAGCCCTAAAAAAAAAAAAAAAAAAAAATCTAATTTGCCATGTTTTTAGGAATTAAATGTTGTATAAATCAAGCTTTGAATGATATATCAACAAAATCTTTTGTAAATCCACTGAAGTGGAGATTTCAAACTCAGATTATGAGGTAGTGTCTAGACTTAAGAAAAAAAAAGGACAGGTTTGGTATTGGAAGTACAGATACTTCAACATCGATCCGCACATCAGTACAAGAAGTTCAGTCACACATATGGCCCCCTTTCCTCTGTTTCTAAACACAGGTGTCAAAATCTATGGTGTGAATTCCTGCACCCTATAACTTCCTCCTCATTGCTTTGATGTTAAGTTCAGACAGGGTGCACCTTGTGTGATGCATTAAGACAGTGATAAAAAAGGAAGTATTCATCAAGTTATATTTTCAGGATTCAGTACTAAGATAAAACATGAAAACATTGTTTTGCTGTTCACCATGGTCATGATATCAGGGTATTTGACTTTTCATATTGTGACTGTGAAATTTAATTTAAGCTATGTCTATGGCTGCATAATACAACGGAAATCATATAGCCTATTTATTTTCTATCGAACCGATTTGATCAGACACACCAGTTCCAATACAAAGGAATCAAGACTCAAAGTAACATTCCATGTGAATCACAAATGACTTACATCAGGGATCAGATTTAATACATTTTCGACATAGCTATCTGATAATTTCGACTTAGTATCTCATAATTTTGACTTAGTATCTCATAATTATGACTTAGCTATCTCATAATTTCGACTTAGTATCTCATAATTATGACTTAGTATCTCATAATTATGACTTAGCTATCTCATAATTTCGACTTAGTATCTCATAATTATGACTAAGCTATCTCATAATTTCGATTTAGTATCTCATAATTATGACTTAGGATCTCATAATTTCGACTTAGTAGCTCATAATTCTTTTTCTCAAGTGGCGGAAATGGGCTTCCATAGTTTATATACTATATACTGTATATACTGTAAATCTAAATTTAAATGTAGATAAATTAAATGTAATATTTGAAGAAGTATTTCTAAGACTTTGTTTCCGATGACATAAATTGAACTTGGACACACTATGGGTTTGTTATGTGTCTTTCAGTACCGAAACCCCGCTCCCATGCAACCTGCAAACAGCTGACAGAAGACAAGGGTGGGTTCACCCTGGACAGGTCATTCAGAAACAAACAACCTCACACGCTCACACTTATCGTCGACAATCCACCTAGTGTGCATGAACTCAGAGAACTCATGCAGTCACACTCTGAGGCTGCTAAGGCAACAGTGCTAACCACAGTACGTACGTAGTACTTAAGTAGTAAGGAGGGACGTTTTTGAGAAACTGTACTGAGGAAGTGTGAGTGATTCTGTAACATTACCTATCAGTCGTTCAATTTCCTGTCCCCTATTTTCTCAGTGATAGGTAAGTGATGCAGAGCAGCTTCTTCCTCCGAACCATGGCAAGCAAACAACAGAGAATTCTACACTTTTTGACCCTCGGTGAGATAAATTAAACATATGTAGTTCAGTTATGTTCAATAAATAATGTAAATGAGAAACAATGCAAATTTACTGATCCAGGACTCCCTCCCCCTCCTTTAGTCTCTTTTCTGTTGGCTTCATCTGTACCACCCGGAGGTCAGTCCATTCTTCTGTTACAGATGTAAAACAATTGTAATTTTGAGAAAAATATTAAATTATCGTTTGTTATGTCTTATGTGCCTGATAGGTGTTCAGGTCAGATTGACTGGATCTGGATCTACTCGGTGCTCGGGAAGAGTTGAAGTCTATCACAACAACACCTGGGGAACAGTCTGTGATGACGGCTGGGATTTAAATGATGCCATGGTGGTGTGCAGACAGTTGGACTGTGGTACAGCACTCAGTGTCCCTGTATCAGCCCATTTGGGAACTGAACAAATCTGGCTTGATGAAGTTGCCTGTACAGGAAGTGAAAAGTCTCTAGGTGATTGTCGGCACAGAGGATTTGGGACACACAACTGTGGACATAGTGAGGACGCTGGTGTTGTCTGTTCAGGTGAGAGAAAGAGACTCCCTCACTGTATTTGGATAAGAGTATGAAAAAGATATGTTAGTGCAGCAAATTTTGGCAGAGGACAAGAATCACTCGGAGGAAGTTTGAATGTGAACTCTCTTGAATAACAAGCAGTGGCCTGTTAAAAATAAATACATTGGTGTGGTGCCTGGTTGTAAAGAGGAACTAAGCAGGATTTCTCCCGTGGCTCTGCTACATTTTTACCTTCATTAACCCTTTGATGCACAACATATGCACACCCCCTCTAATGCGCAACATGGGTCTAAAATGACCCGCATTCATTTTCCATGTGAATTCATGCTGGGTGAGTGTTTCTTTGCGGTATCTTTTAAAATCAATATATTTTATGATTGAATCCTCCAAGTATCATTTGAATATCTTGTTTTTAATTAGTAGCCTACAGGGTGTTATTCCCATTTTTACTTTCTTATTTTATGAACAAATAGACAAAAAGTCTGAGAGAGTGGACCAGTTAGTTAGCTAGCAGTTGACATTTCTACATTCTACTGTATTAGTTAACTACAGTAGAACATGTCACCAGCTAGCTAGCTAGGTAGCTGTTGACATGTTCTAGCTGGTGTCTACAATAGAATATTATTCTATTGTTGTCACCAGCTAGAACATGTCATCATGTTAACAGTTAGCTAGCTTGCTAATATTAAGGTATTTCCCTTTATGACAAGTAATGTAGCTACTTATTCAAGGTAACTAAAACCTTATCAATTATGCACAGTTATCTTTAATGAGTCATCAAATGTTTCTTTAGATAAATTGGAATAATTGTAAAACAAGTAAATATGATTATATGTGCTTAAAAAAGAATATTTACTTAAGTAAATGATAAATACTGTGCAGTGATTTCAAAGATATAACATTGAAATAGCCTACTCAGATAGAATAAACTATGGCTAGCTGTTGACCACAGTAGAATATGTCAACAGAGCTATTAATGGGGAAAAAGGACAAGTAATGACTAGTCATTATTGTAATCAAGGAAACAATGGTCTGCTGTTGGTATAGATAGTGAGGGAATGCTAAAATTAAAGTATTTTTGCTATGCTTGTTTTTTCAACTGGTCCACTCACTGAGACATTTTTGTTCATTTTTGTTCACAAAGTAAGAAATGAAAAAATGAAATATTGACCCCACTGATAAAAAACAAGATATTAAATAATACTTGGAACCTCCAATCATAAAATAGATAGACATTTTAGACCCATGTTGCGCATTAGAGGGGTAGTGGTACAAAATGTGTTTTTATTAAAAAAGTGAAAAAGTAAAAAATAAAATAAGGATGTATTATGATCAAAAACAAGTTAATTGAGGAATACCTGGAATACTATATGATGAAATAAATTTTTCGCAAAGATATAGCACAAAAAAACTCACTCGGGTCTATTTAGACCCATGTTGTGCATCAAAGGGTTAAAAAGCTCCGGACTAATTGTGATAGTTGTGATTGTTAACTACATGACTTGTGACTTGTTACGAGTGAGAATGGAGGCTCTCTGTCTTCCACCTGGTGTCACACGGCTGAAAACCAACCTTGCGACATCAGTGTAGTTACTTGGTCGCCACCCCGGTGTCCCAGCTCTCGTCTCTGCGGGCCGTGACACAAACGCGCCCCGTAACCGGCAATCTTGTTTAGGATGGTTAAAACTACACAAATACACACATGGTAACATCTTATTATGTAACGTTATCCGCCACACCATGTATTGATTTTTCGCCGGCTTCGTTGTAAACAAATGCACATGGACGAGAGGATTGTAACCAAAACAGTGGAAAAGCCAGTGGACTTGCATAGTTCCTCTTTAAATTTGATGAACCAGTTACAAATGTTGTAGAGCTACAGAAACATGAACCCACCTGATCAGTATCAGTGCTGACACTGACCTGATGAAGCTGGTCAGGTGTTAATAACTGATCCACATTACATACTATGTCTTTGTCAGTGTCAAAAAAAAAAAAGCTGTGTTCCCTCTGTAATTTAGATTCATTCAGTCTCACAAGTGGCAACCAATTTATACAGATTACAGGTTTTTACTGTCTGCAGTTGGACCAGTCCTAGCCTGGTCAGATGTGTACATGAACTGATGAAGGCTCTGAGAGGTGAAACGTCTTCCTAGACAAATAACCAAGTCCAGTTGCATTTGATTTAAATTTCCTTGAGCTTACTGTCTGCAGTTGTTTGCTTACATAAACATGAATCATCTTTGACGTAATATAAAATATTTATATTTTTGTGGAAATGATTAAAGTATAGTTTGTTATATCTTGTGCCTGTTAGGTACCCAGATCAGACTGGCAGGATCTGGATCTACTCGGTGCTCTGGAAGAGTTGAAATCTATCATAACAACACCTGGGGAACAGTCTGTGATGACAACTGGGACTTTAATGATGTCATGGTGGTGTGCAGAGAGTTGGACTGTGGTACAGCACTGAAAGCCCTTCAGTCAGCCCATTTTGGTGAAGGAACTGGGCAAATCTGGCTTGATGATGTGGACTGTTCAGGAAGTGAGGAGTCTCTAACTCAGTGTCGGCACAGAGGATTTGGGACACATGACTGTAAACATGGTGAGGATGCTGGTGTCGTCTGTTCAGGTAAGAGAAACGTTGACTCATTTGTTGTATTTCGAATCATAAGAGTGTGAAACTAAATCTGTAAGTAATCCAATAAATAAAGATCTCCAAGTGATTGTAAGTGCAATAGATTTTGGCCAAAGTGTAAATTGTTTTTAATAACAAGCAGTAGCCTATTTCAAAGAAATGTATATCTTGGTATGGTGCCTAGTTTTAAATGTGATGAACCGGTTACACATAGCCTATAAAGAGCTATATAAACATGAACCAACCTGATCAGTATCAGCGCTGACACTGACCTGATGAAGCTGGTCAGGTGTTGGACATGACACAACTGATCCACATATCATTTCTTTGTCATTGTCAAACAAAGTTCTGTGTTTCCTCTGATATTTATAGTCATTAAGTCAGAAGTGGCAATCAGCCATTTTTGTTTTTATGTGCCTGCAATTGGTTGTAAATACAAACATGAATCATATTTGACATAGTGTCACATTAATCACATCACACATCACACTTTTATTTATTATTGAGCTATAGTTTGTTATATTTTGTGCCTGACAGGTGTTCAGATCAGACTGGCTGGATCTGGATCTACTCCGTGCTCTGGAAGAGTTGAAATCTATCACAACAACACCTGGGGAACAGTCTGCGATGATAACTGGGACTTAAATGATGCCACGGTGGTGTGCAGACAGTTGGACTGTGGTACAGCACTAAGTTCCCCTAAATCAGCTCATTTTGGTGAAGGAACTGGGCAAATCTGGCTTAATGATGTGGCCTGTTCTGGAAGTGAAGAATCATTAAATGAGTGTCAGCACAGAGAATTTGGGGCAAACAACTGTGGACATGGTGAGGACGCTGGCGTCAACTGTTCAGGTGAGAGAAAAAGGCTCATTCACTGTATGTAGAATTGTGGCAGTGTAAAACTGAATCTAAGTAATCCAATAAATTAAAATCTTGAAATGAGTATCGGTGCCATAGGTTGTGGCAGGAGACAGGGAAGCACAATGTGGAAGCTTGAGGGTGAACTTTTTCAAATTACAAGCAGTGGCCTATTTCAAATAAATGTATGTCTTTGTATGGTGCATTTTAGATTTGTTGAACAAGTTACTGTGGCAAGGTGAAGAGGGCCCGGGCGGGGATTGAACCCACACTTCCAGGTTATAGTCATGCGTGCTTAGCTGTCATCCAAAGGGACATCCCCTTGGCCAAGTAGCCAGGGCGCATGATCAATTGGAGGCATAGTGACAGGAAGCACGAGGAAGGAAGCATGAGGATGTGCTTGTGAAAAGAGGGGGAGAGATGTGACAGTTGACAGTTCCTGTCACTATGCCTCCAATTGACCGTCAACTGTCACATCTCTCCCCCTCTTTTGACAGTTGACGGTTCCTGTTCCGCGCAGGCTGCCACACATTCCATGGACCCACCCCTAGTGCTACCTGGATCCTGCCAACAACGCCAGAATGTGGCAAGGTGAAGAGGGCCTGGGCGGGGATTGAACCCACACCTCCCGGGTAATAGTCATGCGTGCTTAACAGTCACCCAAAGGGACATCCCCTTGGCCAAGTAGCCAGGGCGTATTATCAATTGGAGGCATAGTGACAGGAACCGTCTGACGGCTGCAGCTCTAAGGCCGCGTTCAGACTGCAGGCGAATCTGATTCAAATCAGATCTTTAGGGCTGACTATCCACACTGTTTTTAGCAAGTGTCCAAATCGGATTTGGCTCTGTTCAGACAGGGCCACATTATTGACCGATCTGACAGGTTGCTGTAGCAACGGCGTCGAGCTGAGGCGTCATCCAGCGCGTGTATTGTGTGACGTCATATAATTCTGACAGCAACAAGAAACATCCATGAGCCATCTCCCCACAGATTAATGAAGCATTTCGTTTTGTCCTCTGTCCAAGGACTGACGTTTTCAACGTCTTCCATTGACCGCTCCATTCCGCTCCACAACTCGAAATAGGCGGGCGGTCTGGCGCGGCGTAGAGTGACGTCACAGACAGTCAAAACCAATGGGGCGGTGTTTGGCTCGGTTGGTGGAGCACCCGCCCCATGTGTTGAGGCTGTGGTCGTCAATGACTGAGACGTAGCTGTCCAAATGCGATTTGAAACTACCTCCCAAAGGTGGTTTTGATCCGGTTTTCAAAAATCTTTTTTCATGTGTGTGACATGTGTAGCTTCAATATCACATCCAAACTATTTAATTCAATACAGCTGGACACAAATGAAGGTGTAGAAGCATTTCAAAGATGAAAAAAAGAAACTGGAGGCACCTGAATGACCTACACGAGTGACACAGCAAAGGGTCTGAATACTTATGTTCATATGATATTTCAGTTTTTCCTTTTTAACGAATTAGCAAACATTTCTAAAATTCTGAGTGTTACAACCCACTGTGTCTAGGGGTGAGAGGGAAGCAACAAAAGGCAGCCAGGAAAGGCTAGAGCTCTATTTAGGTTTATTTGGAAAACAATTAAAATAAACAAGTGTTGGGAACAACACAATGGGAGGGCAGTGGGTGGCGTCAAATCAACAAACAAAATAAAAAGAGTTGCTAGGAAACTCCTGAATAATCAACACAAAGTAACTATAACTAAATAGATACTTTACGGAAACAAAATGGGACTCCACCCATAACCCAAAAGAAAACCACAGAAAAAACAGAGAGGGAACGATCCCCAAACAAAAGGACAAAAGACTAAACCTAGTGCCTGGTTCCCAGATGAAAGTTTAAAAACTAAGGCCTCAACAAAACAGAACTGACACAAGGCAAACAAAGGACAAGGACATGTCACATTAAATACTTTTATTATTGAGCTATAGTTTGTTATGTTTTGTGCCTGATAGGTGCTCAGATCAGACTGGCTGGATCTGGATCTACTCGGTGCTCTGGAAGAGTTGAAATCTATCACAACTACATCTGGGGAACAGTCTGTAATGAGGGCTGGGACTTAAATGATGCCATGGTGGTGTGCAGACAGTTGGACTGTGGTACACCACTGAGTGCAACTCAATCATCCCATTTTGGTGAAGGAACTGGGAAGATCTGGCTTGATCACGTGGCCTGTACAGGAAGTGAAGATTCTCTAAGTGGGTGTCGGCACAACGGATTTGGGAAAATTGACTGTAAACACAGAGAGGATGCTGGTGTCGTCTGTTCAGGTGAGAGAAAGAGTAACTCACTCTGAAGAGTCTCCAACTGATCCAGAATGCTGTACTGAGGATATTGACACAAATTAGTAAGAGAGAGCACATCTCTGACTCCATTGGCTTCCTGTAGGATAGAATAGATAGTAATAATAATTCTATTGATTTATAAGGCTTATAATATTATAAATATTATAATTATTACAAAGCTTAAACGTATCTGGAAGACCTCATCATTCCTTATTGTCCTCCTAGAACATTTTGCTCCCAGAATGCAAGTCTGTGTTTCCGCTGTATTTCATATTCATTCAGTCAGAAGTGGCAACCCACTTGTGCATTCTATAGGTTTTTGTGTTTGCAATTTGTTTTAGATAAGATAAGATAAGATAAGATAAACTTTATTGTCTGTCACGAGTGACAGAAATTCGTCTTTGACAGGCTCGTATAAAAAAAAAAAAAAAAAAATACAAACATAACATCATATTTGACATACATATGCAATGCAACATCAAATATTTTTTATTTTTGAGGAAAATGTTGATGTGTAGTTAAGCAATACATCACGACAGGACGGGGTATGCGCTCATTGTACGAAAAACCCCTAAGCGTGGTAGTATGAGTGTATGACACGGTCTGGAGTGGTGTATTGCTTTCATAAAACAGTTACCAATAATGAAAATATGAAATAAGAATACACAAACAATCTCAAGTTGTGTTTATTTGAGCGGAAACCATGGGGAACACATTAAAAACACAGGGACTTCTTTGTTTGTTGTTGCCGTTGACGTTTCAGGGCGGGAGTCGGTATTTTCTCTCCAGCCAGTGACAGAGCACAAGTAGGCCCCGCCTTAAGCTAGGAGTGATATGCAGGGGTGGAAAGTAACTAGTTACATTTACTCAAGTTACTGTAATTAAGTAGCTTTTTTGTGTACTTGTACTTTTTTGAGTAATTTTTAAAATCAGTACTTTTACTTTTACTTGAGTACATATTGTTGGAAGAAATTTACTTAGTTACATTTTAAATAGCTTAAGTTACAAAGTAAAAAATATATAACTCTGTGTGGGTTGTCAAAAGTAGCTACGCCGCTGCCGCCTCTCTCACAGACGCACACAGCAGCAGGCAGGTCATCTATGCAGGCAGGTACACACCTCTTTCCCCCTCACCGCTACGTGAGTTTGTGCATAACAGGGCTCGTCGCTATGTTGTCGTCTTATATTAGCCATTAGCCACAGCTAGCGGTTAAAAGGTGACGTTAATGATTAAAGACAACGTTATCAGGCATGTCCATCTATTCGGCTACGTTTATGGTGACCGTGCCAGACACACCGGGGCTGAAGGCCGGACCGGCGGTCCGTTGAGTTAAACGTAGGAGCCCAGTCAGATCCATGGCCATGCTCAGAGGAACAGACAAGCAGCCCACTGCTTCAGAGCAGTTACAGTAAAGAGGCAAGAGAGAGAGAACCTACAGTAACCCCCCCCCCTCCTCCTCCTCCTCCTCCTTGAGAGCAGACAGGAAAGACAGTAAAAAAACAGGTGTGTGTGAGTGAAAGAGGGAGAGAGAGATTTTTCTTTTCTTTTTTTATCCGTATTGAAAATGGTATTGAGTATCGAATATTTTCCTTAATATCGATATTGAGTTGAAAATTTTAGTATCATGATCATGATCGTGACAACCTTAGTGCCAGTAACTGTAACTGTCCATCTGATTGGCTCTGGACAACTGCAGTGTCAGAAGGTCAGAATCAAGTTGGTGCCACAGGAGCTAAAAGATGATGGAGACCAGTGTATCGATGGAGAAGGGACAAATTTGGAACACAGAGACATGCACGGAGAATGTGAGGCCAATCTCTGGCCATTATACCCCCCCCCCCCCAAAAGAAAATAAAAAAGTAACTAAGTAACTTTTACTCTGAGTAAATTTTAAATGAACTACTTTTTACTTTTACTTGAGTAGATTTTTACACCAGTACTTTTACTTTTACTTGAGTAAAATTTCATCAAGGTAACTGTACTTTTACTTGAGTAGATTTTTTTGGTACTCTTTCCACCCCTGGTGATATGTTGTTAACAGGAGCAGCTGTGATATACCCTCATTATACCACAGTTAGAAAACAATGGCTTGAATTCACCTTTTTGTTTTATAATTTGTTATATCTTGTACCTGATAGGTGCTCAGGTTAGACTGGCTGGATCTGGATCTACTCAGTGCTCTGGAAGAGTTGAAATCTATCACAACAACACCTGGGGAACAGTCTGTGATGACAACTGGGACTTAAAAGATGCCATGGTGGTGTGCAGAGAGTTGGGCTGTGGTACAGCACACAGTGCCCCTAAATCAGCCCATTTTGGTGAAGGAACTGAGCAAATCTGGCTTGATGAAGTGACCTGTACAGGAAGTGAAGGCTTTCTAAGTGAGTGTCTGCACAAAGGATTTGGGACACACAAATGTACACATAGCGAGGATGCTGGTGTCATCTGTTCAGGTAAGATAAACATTGACTTTATTTGGAATCATAGGAGTGTAAAACTAAATCCGTAAGTAATCTAATAAATAAAGATCTAGATGTGAGTGTCAGTGCAGCACATTTTGGCAGCTCTAGGACAAGGAAGTTTGAATGTGAACTCTCTTGAATAACAAGCAGTGGCCTGTTAAATACAATACAATAAATACATTGGTGTGGTGCCTGGTTGTAAAGAGGAACTAAGCAGGATTTCTCCTATGGCTCTGCTACATTTTTACCTTAATTAAAAAGCTCAGGACTAATTGTGATAGTTGTGATTGTTAACTACATGACTTGTGAGAATGGAGGCTCTCTGTCTTCCACCTGGTGTCACACGGCTGAAAACCAACCTTGCGACATCAGTGTAGTTACCTGGTCGCCGCCCCGGTGTCCCAGCTCTCGTCTCTGCGGGCCGTGACACAAACGCGCCCCGTAACCGGTAATCTTTTGTTTAGGACGGTTAAAACTACACAAATACACACGTTGTAACATCGTATTATGTAACGTTATCCGCCACACCATGTATTGATTTTCGCCAGCTTCATTGTAAACAAATGCACAGTGGAAAAGCCAGCGGACTTGCATCGTTCCCCTTTAAATTTGATGAACCAAATGTCGTAGAGCTACAGAAACATGAACCCACCTGATCAGTATCAGTGCTGACACTGACCTGATGAAGCTGGTCAGGTGTTGGACATGACATAACTGATCCACATTACAGTATATACTATTTCTTCGCCAGTGTCAAAAAAAAGTTCTGTGTTTCCTCTGATATTTATATTCATTCAGTCACAAGTGGCAACCAATTTAGACAGATTTCAGGTTTTTATGTGTTTGCAGTTATTTGCTTACATAAACATGAATCATCTTTGACATAAAATATTAATATTTTTGTGGACATGATTTAAGTGTAGTTTGTTATATCTTGTGCCTGACAGGTGCTCAGGTCAGACTGGTTGGTTCTGGATCTACTCGGTGCTCTGGAAGAGTTGAAATCTATCACAACAACAGCTGGGGAACAGTCTGTGATGACAACTGGGACTTTAACGATGCCATGGTGGTGTGCAGAGAGTTGGATTGTGGTAGAGCACAGAATGCAACTCAATCAGACCATTTTGGTGAAGGAACTGGCCAAATCTGGCTTGATGATGTGGCCTGTAATGGAAGTGAAAGGTCTCTAAGTAAGTGTCAGCACAGCGGATTTGGGACACACAACTGTCAACATGGAGAGGACGCTGGTGTCGTCTGTTCAGGTGAGAGAAATATTGACTGACTCACTTTATCTGGAGTGTAAAACTTAATCTGTAAGTGAGTGTCAGTGTAGTAGATTTTGGGAGGGGACAGGAAACACAATGTGGAAGCTTGAGTGTGAAGTTTTTTGGATTACAAGCGGTGACCTGTTTCAAGTCAATGTATATCTTGGTATGGTGCCTATAGTTTGAGATTTGATGAAACACTTACAAATGTTAAAAAGCTACAGAAACATGAACCCACCTGATCAGTATCAGTGCTGACACTGACCTGATGAAGCTGGTCAGGTGTTGGACATGACATAGCTGATCCACATTACATATCATTTTTTTTTGTAATTTTCTGTAATTTATAGTCATTAAGTCAGAAGTGGCAACCAATTTATACATTTTTGTTTTTGTGTCTGTAATTATTTGCTGACACAAACATGAATCATATTTGAGACATTAAAAAAAATATAATTAATTTTGAGGAAATGTTTATAGTACAGTTTGTTCTGTCTTGTGCCTGATAGGTGTACAGGTCAGACTGGCAGGATCTGGATCTACTCGCTGCTCTGGAAGAGTTGAAATCTATCACAACAACACCTGGGGAACAGTCTGTGATGACGACTGGGACTTAAATGATGCCAATGTGGTGTGTAGAGAGTTGGACTGCGGTACAGCACACAGTGCCCGTCAATCAGCCCGTTTTGGTGAAGGAACTAGGCATATCTGGCTGGATGATGTGGCCTGTACAGGAAGTGAAGAGTCTCTAAGTGAGTGTCGGCACAGAGAATTTGGGACACATGACTGCACACACAGAGATGACGCTGGTGTCGTCTGTTCAGGTGAGAGAAATATTGACTTACTCACTGTATTTGCAATCATAGGTGTGTCAAACTAAATCTGTAAGTAATCCAACAGATAAAAAGTGTGTCAGTGCAGTAGATTTTTGCAGGGGACAGGAAACACAATGAGGAAGCTTGGGTTTGGGTTAACCATAAACCTTACCTATCTAACTGTAGATCAAAAGTAAAAGATCCTGGAAGTCATACCAAAGCACCAACCAAAACACCAAATAAATATTTCAATAACTTAAATTAATTATTGTACAACTAACAAATCACTCATGAGTCACATTAAAAAAAGTTTCCAGTTACTGGAAATTTTCCTATCCAACACCTCATTATAAAACTCATCACTGACCCCATTTGAGTTTTAAAACTGTGGGGTCGTGTTTGACTTTGTTGGTTGTGCAGTAACCTCTGACTCAGACTCCTTTCACTTGCTTTCCTCTTCTGTTTACCGACCTTGCCAACGCATGCAGGGGGAGGAGGGGGGAGTGGAGGTAAGGCAGGAGGAGGAGTTGTCGATTTTCTCATTTTTGAGCTGTGCTGTGTGGAATGCCAGAAAGGGTTGCTTTGATTAGTAATTACCCCCATCATTACCTCTCTACACTGGCTCCCTGCCCAGTTTAAGGTTAAATTCCAAATTTTTGTTTTGAAAAGCCTAAATGGATTAGCTCCACTTTATCTGAGCTTGTCCAGCCTCACCACCAGCAATGAGGTCAAGCAACGAGCTGCTGCTGGCCTGCCCCGGAACCAAATGAAAAAGTAAAGGTGACACAGCCGTTTCAGTTGTGGCCCAAAATTCATGGAACAACCTACCATTCCACATAAGAGAAGTTCAAACCCTGGAGCATTTTAAATCAATTTTAAAGACATCCCTCTTCTCACTGGCTTTCAACTCAAGTTGACATGGACATCTTGACTTTTATCCTGTTAGTAGCATACTGTAGCTTTTATTTGTTTTTTTCCTCATTTTAATTTTGTATTGTCTTAACTTTTATTGTTAATCTATGTTGGTAATTTATGTTGTTTTCCTACTGTTATTTATTTTGCTGGCACTGGATTGTATATTACTGTATGTATTATGTTGTGCAGCACTTTGGGCAACTGGGGTTGTTTTAAATGTCCTACATAAATACCATTTTAGTTGAGTTTGAATTGAGAAGGTGTGCATCCATTATTGATTATTGATTATTGTGTTTGTTTTTCAGAGAGTCTCTCAAAGTTCAGTATCTCCAGTTCTCTTGGTAATGTTGCTCATTTGTTCAACTTCTGCTGAGTTTATAGGTGAAACATTTATTCTGACAGGTTTTTGACGATGAAGGATTGTACCAGTGTCAGTATGAGACACATTTTAAGTCAGATTGCAGCTCAAACCTGATCTGATTTAGCCAGTCTCACTGTTACTGCTAAGAAAATCAGTTACATTTCCCTGTGTCATTCATTCAAAGGTAGAAAATTAATGATAAGTCAGAATCATTATAGCTCATTTCAAAGGAAACAGATTTAATGCTGTTGCTCTTTCAATGACCTATTCCAGCATCTTAAGGTTGATATGTGATCTAATTTGATGAGTGACTGTGTGTTTTATCAGATCCAAAAGTTTTCATCAGAGTGGTCATCCTGCCATTGCTTGTGCTCTGGGTATTCACTGTCATCTGTTTCATCTATAAGGTATGGTACACATCTTTGTTGACCAGAAGATCATCTGACATGAAGCACTCTGTGTTTGTAGATCAAACTGTTGTTTGTGTTTCCATGACTCTCCAGGCCACCAGGAGGCAGAAACCAAAACCACAGCAGAGCATGGAGATGGATTATTATAACCTCAGTGTTTCCAGATCTGAAGGAGGTCCAGCTGAAGAGGAGTCAAATCTCTGAGGAAGCTAATCTCACTGTCCATCAGCTCAGTCAAAGATTTGACATTTGACAGAGATGTTTCCTTTTGATTATCACTGCAGGGAGGAATCTTCCTTGGTTTCATCTGCTTTAATAAAAAACTTGTTTTAATTTGAAGGTGTAATTCTGGCTAGCTGATAGGGCATCCTTTTATTTTCCGTGTTGGCTTGGCAGTTTATTACCAATAGGATTAGATGTGTTAGAGATACATTAATGATGTGTTTATTGTTTGGTTGTAGTGTTTAGTTATTCTTTTACCTCTCTGATATTAGCTTTTATGACACCCTTTTGTTTTCACTCAGGAGGTCAGGAGTTTTACCAGGCTGGAAAACTGATAAATTACTGAAATCCAGATGTTTTAAAAGTGAGGCTTGGAGAGTATACAAACTCTAGTAATGTTATACACTCCTTCCCAAATAGATATTATGTGTACGTTTCAGAGGTTTTGAGTGTCTCTTGGTCCATTTCCTGCCTTATTCTTGTTCCTTCCTGATGACTATGTTCTAGCTTGTTCCTCAGTTCAGTTACGTAATAAACAGTTTTCTTAGATTAAATAAATCTTATTGTGCTCGATCACTTGTGCTTGAGTTTGTCTATGTTTGGGTCCTGAAAACATTTACATTAGCTTTAATGTTCAGCTTCATTTGAACGTCTTTTTTTCTTCTATATGCGAGTGCTATGGGAACTATACCAATCATACAAACACACATAGCCTATATATAGCCTGTGTGTGTGTGTGTTCGTTTGGGGTTTCAGGGAAATAACTGCCTCTGCTGCTCTTCTGCTGTTCTTAAGTTTCCTGTCCTCTGATTTTGTTCAGTGATAAATGACGCAGTATTTTTCTCTGAACCATGATGAGCAGAAAACAGAGAAACCTTCATTGTGTGGTCTTTGGTAAGATCAGTTTTAATCCTTAATAATTAACAATTTTAGTGCTTAATAATCTTCAAATTTTGTTTAGGTTTTCATGCGCTGATCTGCACAGTTTTTCTCCTTTAGTCTGTTTTCTGCTGATTCAACCTGCACCTGTTGGAGGTCAGTCCATTTTCCTGTGATGGACATTATATACTGTATATTATATTTTTTGAGGAAATCATTAAATTATGGGGTTTTATTTCTTGTGACGGACAGGTGTCCAGGTCAGATTGGCTGGGGATGACTCATCTTGGTGCTCTGGAAGAGTTGAAATCTATCACAACAACACCTGGGGAACAGTCTGTGGTGACAACTGGGGTTTAAATGATGCCAAAGTGGTGTGCAGACAGTTGGAGTGTGGTATTGCAGTGGGTGCCCCTCTATCTGCCCATTTTGGTGAAGGAACTGGGCAAATCTGGCTTGATGAAGTGGCCTGTACAGGAAGTGAAGGGTCTCTTAGTGAGTGTCCGCACAGAGGATTTGGGAAACACAATTGTAAACATCATGAGGACGCTGGTGTCGTCTGTTCAGGTGAGAAAAACATGGACTCAATTAAGTTATAGTATCTGGAATCATAGGAGTGTGAACATAAATAAGTAAGAGTAATCCAATAAATAAAGATCTGTAAGTGAGTGTCAGTGCAGTAGATTTTGGACAGGAAACACAATGAGGAAGTTTGAGTGTCAACTTTGTCGTTGGTCCAAAGGGGGGGGGGCGATATAGCGCTGCAGAGGAGCAATTAGAGCGATATAGCGCATTTTGCGTGCAGATGGTGTTTTAAATAACCAATAATATTTTTTTCTTTTCTGTGAGAGACTGTGGCGGGCCGCCACAGATTCGTTAATTAATGGGAAACACACATATACGTACATACACACACACACACATATATATACACATACATACATACATACATACATACACACATATACACACACATATATATACATTATATATATATATATATATATATATATATATATATGAGGAGCTCTTTTCCAAAACGCGATAAACGCCAATTTTAAAAAAAATGAGTTTGTCACGCCATTTTGTTGTGTAGTGAGCCTATTCACTGCTCCATCAACGTCTCACGTCAAATCGCTACATTTCCCTGTTTAAAAGGCACCGCAAGATGCAGTTCCCCTCCAAACCGCGATAAGCGCCAAACCTATTTTTAACCTAAACGCGATATGTCCTCTCTCGACCAATCAGAATTCGATTAGCGCTCTACGCAATCCAACATGGCGGTGCTCTGAGCCGGTGTTTGTTTTCATTCAGTCCCGAGCGATTCAGATTCTGATTCAGTCTTTCCGAAAATGAGCTCTTTCAACAATTTTGATGGCCTTGAAGAACCAGTGAGGCCGACACCGAGGGGTCGAAAACGCCGACTGGACAGAGAAAGCCACAAAAAAAAACCAGGAGAAGAAGGCTCGTCACTCCGGCGGGGCGTTATTCCCGACAGTCGGATGTCAGCACAAAGCCACAGCGGAAAGTTTCTGTCAGGCCGAGAAGCTGTCGCCGGAGGACCTGATGAGGAATTTTGATTTGTTTTATAACAAACCAGACAAAGTAGCACAGGACAGGGCAATACTTGATCTCCTGGACATCAGCCATGTCAAAAGGAAACGTCCGAAGGTCCAGGACGTTAACAAACACAAGAACCGGAGTGTGACGGTGAAGTACCGGCTCTTGTGTAACAACCACCCGGAGAAGGTGCCTGTTTGTAAGGCGACCTTCATCAAAGTTTTTGGTGAGTACAACTTAAGTTTAAGAATGAAATATCATCTTGTAGGTTTCTCCATTGTGACGAAGATTTGTGTGTGTGTGTGTGTGTGTGTGTGTGTGTGTGTGTGTGTGTGTGTGTGTGTGTGTGTGTGTGTGTGTGTGTGTGTGTGTGTGTGTGTGTGTGTTGATGGCTTTGAGGTTAAACAAACAAACTGTATCACATAGGCATCTGTATCACCAGAGACTGTAGGTTGTCTGTAAAAAGAGAGAGGGAAAGAGAGAGATAGAGCTGTATAAGGTGATATGTTAAGGAAAAGAGGTTCCTAACCACTGCTAAGGAGAAAACTGGAATGGGGGAAGGAGTAATGTGTAGTTATAGTTGTGTGTAGTTTCTATTTATTTAATACTGGCTCCAAACAATGTATGTGACAATCTAATAATAATTTACTTTCACAGGCATCAGCAAGGACCGTGTGTCCCGGGTGGCTCAATATTATGCCCAGACTGCAGAGGCTCGCCCAGAGAGAAGAGGTGGTGCACGGCACAGTGAGGAGCAGGCACAGAGAAGGGAGCTCATTGTTGAGCACATCAAGTCTTTCACCTGCAGGGCCAGCCATTATGGGCGGAGAGGAGCACCGGGCCGCAAGTATCTCCCCAGTGACTTGAATGTGCAAAAGATGCATGAGCTCTTTGAGGCTCAGAACCATGAGCACACCAGCTACTCCCTCTACTACTCTGTCTTCTCACAAAATTTCAACCTTGGCTTTGGTCACCCTGCTGCAGATGCATGCTCCGATTGTACCAAGTACAAAATCAGGTTTACCGATCCAAACCTAACCGAGATGGAGAAGAGGAGGGAATCTGCATTCTTCATGTTGCATCGCCGCAGAGCACGTGTGTTTTATGACATGTTAGGCAGGGTTGCAGAAGATCATTTGACCCTCTGTTTTGATATGATGCAAAACATGGTCCTTCCAAAAACCCCAGTAGGGCAGGCCTATTACTCGCGGCAGCTGTACCTCTACCTGTTTGGTGTCGTTGTGCATAATGGAGAGAAGAGTATGCAAGTAAAAGATGACGTCCATCTGTATGTGTGGCAGGAGAACGAAAATAGAAAGGACAGCAATATGATCGCGTCTGCGCTGTGTGACTGCCTCAAGGTTCAACTTCAGGACAGAGTTAGCAGTTCGAGAGGGCTTCGGCTGTTCAGTGACTCTTGTTATGGGCAGAACAAAAACATGAGCATGGTGTCCATGCTCATGCAACTTAGGCAGCTATTTCCAAACCTGGGCATTGAGCACACCTTTCCTGTACGGGGCCACAGTTATCTCCCTGCTGACCGTGTCTTCGGCAGAATTGAGCAGAAGATCAAGAAAATGGACACAATTCTACTACCTCAGGAATACCACACCATCCTGGAGCAATTCGGCCATGTTCATGTCTATGGCAAAGACTGGGAGGCATATGATTATAGGTCAGCCACAAAGGAGTGTGTCAAGGCTCAGAGGGGCTTTAAAATCAGTGAGGCACGCATGCTTGACTTGAGCACCAACAAGATTGGCTGTAAGACATCATACAATGGCGAGTATTGTTTCCACAGTGTGTTAAAGCAGGGCAAGCGGTGGGCTAACCTGAAGCCAGTGGTTCTTCCAAAGCAGACCTCTGTGAAGGCCGCAAAGAAGTGCGATGTGCTGTCACTGTTAGGAGCAATAGGTGTCTCTGATGTCGTGCAGGCTTATTATGATGATGCACTCGGTCAGGTCACTGACAATGCAGGCCTAAGTGATGAAGAGTAATCTGGCCTGCATCAGTAGTCTCTCTCACACACACACACACACGCTCACACACTCTTTCTGTCTCTGTCTCTCTCTCTCTGTCCTCTCACACACTCAAACCACACCTCACAATGGTCCTATGACTTGAATATAAATAGTTTTTTTGTGGTGGACAAATTGGTCCTACTTGTTTTTGGATTGACTAAAACTACTTTGAATGTATTTTGAATGACTTGCCTTTATTGTTATCATTTTTATCATTACTTTTTATACTAAAGTGTGAAGGTCTCGCTCTGTCTCTCTCTCACACACACACACTGACTGTCTCACTATCTCTCTCTGTCCTCACACACTCAAAGTACATCTCACACACGTGACTTGTATAATAGCGGACATTGGTCCTACTTTTTACGATTTACATTTTACTGAATGACTTAATGAATGTGTTATTGAATGTTTTTAATTATTCAGACATACTGTATGTTTACTTGTTACACGTTAGACACTTTACTAAAAAAATGACTTTGAATGTATTAATAATTAACTTGCCTATTGAAGATTGTTATCATTACTATCATTACTTTACAGGTTCAGCACTAAATGTCTATTAGCCTAAATGTGTTATTAAGTAATGTATTTAAATGTATTTTTTATATTGTTGTATTTAATTAATGGTTTTGTATGCTATTTTTAAATGATCGTTTTGTGGTTGACAATATTGAAACATGTAATTAATTACTATTTAGTTTATATTATTATTTGGCTTTTATTTATTGTATGCATTTGCACTTATTTAATTTATATACAGTTTAAGTATGAGTCCCTTATATAATGTGTTGCATTTTCTCTTGTTTCGCTTGCATAAACCATCAGTTTCTTTAAAAAAAAAAGTGGATTTATAGCGTTTTGAAAAAAAATAAAATAAACTTTGAATTTATAATCAACAATATTGTTGTTTTATTTAATATTCATTGTTCAACATGTTCAGACTGACCCAACAAATCATTATAACAGGATAAATTGAATATTACCAAAATGGGTGGGTCTAGGTAAAAAATGTAATTTTCTTGAAAACTATTAAAATGGATTTATAGCGTTTTGGAAAAGAACTCCTCATATATATACACACACACATATATATACACACATATACACACCTATATATATCTCATGGTAACTTACTGCACATTACTGTAATTTTACTCTGCACCACATAGGATTGCAAGACAACTTTGCAGAGGTGGAAGAGAGCCCCTTTTTTACTCTGCAACAAGAAGAAGCCATTTGTGCAATGGTGACTGCAAACAATGATATAAGGTTGAGAGAGATACAAAGTGAGGAGGACAATATCTTTGGGAATATTTAATCCGTTTCAATCGTTACAATTGACAGAGTGATGTAGATGAAAACATGTGGCCAGACAGACAGGAACATGCAGGAATGATTTACAGTACTCTATGTTCAGTTACAATACTACAATATTGTTTACAGTTGTGCACGGCTCTACCCAAAGGGTGTTTCTTATGTTTGTTTTACAACAGATGACTGTAGTGTATTTTTCTTTTGCACAATGCTGTGAACAAATTAGAATTGCAAAGAGCATAAGATGCAGTAGAAATGTGAAACATATGTATTCAGTATCAGTTACTCCACTAATACAGTAACGTGTAACTTTAGTGTAGCTTTCAAATGACTGTAGTGCTGTCTTGAGCATTTTCAGGTAGTGTCACCAATATCTGACTTTTTTGCATTAAAGCTCCAGTTGGTAAGTTGACGAAAGTGAAAGTAAACTCCGCGACTTGGTCGGAAATTTCAAGACAATACTCCGTCAGGTCCCTTTATGAACCTCTGCCAAGCGCCCCACACACACACAGACACACACAAAGTAGCCATGAACGCACCCACAGAGAAAAAAAAAAAAAAAAAAAAGATGTACCGTATCCATAGCACGACGTGTAGGAGCGGCGATTGGCTGCTCCTCCTGCTCCCTCTACCTGACTGGTGGAGAATCGTCGGGCGCGGTGGATTTTGGCAAATACGATTACAGGCTGTAGGTGGAGCCAGAGGAGTTGGATTTTGTCCTAAATTACTCATTTAATGTCTGACCATCAGAATATAGTGACAATTCCAGCAAATATGACTGAATAATTGTTACCAACTGAAGCTTTAAAAAACACTTAGAGAATAAACTGTCATAATGAAAACATGACAAAGCCATTTGACTATCTTGTTCATAAATGATGTTGTTAATACTTCTCATTTTGACGACACTGACAGCTTCATTTACATAAATACTTGCTTTTGAGGAATGAACTATCCATTTTGAGCAAGTGATGCGCTTTTGCAGGTTATCCACTAGGTTTTGCAATTTGCACTAATTGTTTTGAGAGATGCACTAACTGCTGTGTAAATGTTAATAGTGATGTGAGAAAAGCACCAAAGTGACTGAGAAAAACTGTAATTACAAGCAGTGGCCTATTTCAAACACTGTAAATATGTACTGTAGCTTGGTATGGTGCCTGGTTTAGATTTAAACCTGAACCCACCTGATCAGTATCAGTGCTGACACTGACCTCATTAAGAATAAAGTTACTGCCACAAACTGACGACAAGTATAAAAAACTAAGATTGAATGCATCCTATAGGTGTCAGATTAGCTGGATCTACTCGGTGCTCTGGAAGAGTTGAAATCTATCACAACAACACCTGGGGAACAGTCTGTGATGACGGCTGGGACTTAAATGATGCCATGGTGGTGTGCAGACAGCTGGACTGTGGTACAGCACTGAGTGTCCCTCAATCAGCCCATTTTGGTGAAGGAACTGAGCAAATCTGGCTCCATCAAGTGGCCTGTACAGGAAGTGAAGATTCTCTAAGTGAGTGTCAGCACAGCGGATATGGGAAACATGACTGTAAACACAGAGAGGACGCTGGTGTCGTCTGTTCAGGTGAGAGAAATGTTAACTCACTCACTGTATTTGAATCATAGGAGTGTTAAACTAAAAATGTAACTAATCCAATGAATAAAGATCTAAGTGAGTGTCAGCAGCACAGAGGATTTGAGACACACAACTGTGAACATAGTGAGGATGTTCAGGTGTCAGATATATTGACTCACTTATTGTATTTGAAATCATGGGAGCATGAAATTTAATCCATAAGTATATTAATTCAGTCAGAAGTGGCAACTAATTTAGACATTTTGTTCTGTCTTGTGCCCGACAGGTGTACAGGTCAGACTGGCTGGATCTGGATCTACTCGGTGCTCTGGAAGAGTTGAAGTCTATCACAACAACACCTGGGGAACAGTCTGTGATGACAACTGGGACTTAAAAGATGCCATGGTGGTGTGCAGAGAGTTGGGCTGTGGTAGAGCACACAGTGCCCCTAAATCAGCCCGTTTTGGTGAAGGAACTGGGCAAATCTGGTTTGATGATGTGGCCTGTAATGGAAGTGAAAGGTCTCTAAGTGATTGTCAGCACAGAGGATTTGGGACACACAACTGTAAACATGGTGAGGACGCTGGTGTCGTCTGTTCAGGTGAGACTGATACAGAGGTGACTTTTGACTGATTGAAATGATTCTACCACATGTGTCTTTTCTTTTTTCAATGAATCTAAAAGCAGAGATGACATTACTTTCTGCATTTGAAGGAGCCTTTGTAAAGGGACATGTCTGTATGTTTTGCCATAGTGATGCAATTGGCCTTTCAGCCTCATAAGGACACCCCTGACTTAGAACCCAATAAGTAAAGCTCAAAAAGAAGTACTGCCTAAACTATGTACCTTTGTCATTTAATTATTGTTCATCTTTCCATCCCATGCACTGAAGTAAAGGGACTACGAGGAGTTTCGGAAAGCATACATTTGTGCCTCAACCTGATTTTTATTTTATTATCTTTTTTTTTCAGGGAGTCTCTCAAAAGCCAGTATCTCCATTACTCCGGGTAAGGTCGTCTGGCATCAGAAAGTCAGCATAATTTTTTCAACTTCTGCTGAGTTTGTGGTTGAAACATTTATTCTGAAAGATTATTTAGGCTCATTCAGAAAAACACAAATGTCAAGTAACTCTGCTGCATTCACTTTCTCCATTGTGGATTTTGAAGATGATGGATTTGTGTCAGCATGAGAAAAACATTTCAAGTCAAACTTTCAGCTCCAGTTGATCAGATGTAGCCAGAAAATCAGTTACAGTTTTGTTAAATGGTAGAAATTTACTGTAATGAGAAGCTAGAATCATCGTTACAATTGACAGAGTGATGTAGATGAAAACATGTGGCCAGACAGACAGGAACATCTGGATGTGCAGGAATGATTTACAGTACTCTATGTTCAGTTACAATACTACAATATTGTTTACAGTTGTGCACAAGGGTGTCTTATGTTTGTTGTAAATAGATGACTGTAGTGTATTTTTCTTTTGCACAATGCTGTGAACAAATTAGAATTGCAAAGAGCATATGCAGTAGAAATGTGAAACATATGTATTCAGTATCAGTTACTCCACTAATACAGTAACGTGTAACTTTAGTGTAGCTTTCAAATGACTGTAGTGTGTAGTGCTGTCTTGAGCATTTTCAGGTAGTGTCACCAAGATCTGACTTTTTTGCATTGAAAAACACTTAGAGAATAAACTGTCATAATGAAAACATGACAAAGCCATTTGACTATCTTGTTCATAAACGATGTTGTTAATACTTCTCATTTTGACGACACTGACAGCTTCATTTACATAAATACTTGCTTTTGAGGAATGAACTATCCATTTTGAGCAAGTGATGCGCTTTTGCAGGTTATCCACTAGGTTTTGCAGTTTGCACTAATTGTTTTGAGAGATGCACTAACTGCTGTGTAAATGTTAATAGTGATGTGAGAAAGTGACTGAGAAAAACTGTAATTACAAGCAGTGGCCTATTTCAAACACTGTAAATATGTACTGTAGCTTGGTATTGTGCCTGGTTTAGATTTAAACCTCAACCCACCTGATCAGTATCAGTGCTGACATTGACCTCATTAAGAATAAAGTTACTGCCACAAACTGACGACAAGTATAAAAAACTAAGATTGTATGCATCCTATACTGTAGGTGTCAGATTAGCTGGATCTACTCGGTGCTCTGGAAGAGTTTAAATCTATCACAACAACACCTGGGGAACAATCTCAGCCCAATATCAGCCTCATAAGGACACACCTGATTTAGAACCGAATAAGTAAAGCTCAAAAAGAAGTACTGCCTAAACTATGTACCTTTGTCATTTAATTATTGTTCATCTTTCCATCCCATGCACTGAAGTAAAGGGACTACGAGGAGTTTCGGAAAGCATACATTTGTGCCTCAACCTGATTTTTATTTTATTATCTTTTTTTTTTCAGGGAGTCTCTCAAAAGCCAGTATCTCCATTACTCCGGGTAAGGTCGTCTGGCATCAGAAAGTCAGCATAATTTTTTCAACTTCTGCTGAGTTTGTGGTTGAAACATTTATTCTGAAAGATTATTTAGGCTCATTCAGAAAAACACAAATGTCAAGTAACTCTGCTGCATTCACTTTCTCCATTGTGGATTTTGAAGATGATGGATTTGTGTCAGCATGAGAAAAACATTTCAGGTCAAACTTTCAGCTCCAGTTGATCAGATGTAGCCAGAAAATCAGTTACAGTTTCGTTAAATGGTAGAAATTTACTGTAATGAGAAGCTAGAATCATTGTAGCTCAGTTGAAAGGATACAAAGTTAATGCTGTAACAATGTGATGCTCTTCCAACACCATTTCTCCACTGCTGATGGAGTCTGATCTAGTATGATGAGTGACTGTGTTTCGTCATATCCAACAGCTTTCATCATCAGACAGGCTGCCCTGCTGCTTGGTTTGCTCTTGATGATCACTGTCACCTGTTCCATCTATAAGGTACCGTACACATCTTTGTTGTTGACCAGAAGATCATCTGACAAGAAGCATTAAGTTTGTGTAGATTGAACTGGAACGAGAAATGATTCAGTATCTCATATCTGTGTGTTGCCATGACTCTCCAGGCCACCAGGAGGCAGAAACCAAAACCAAAGGAGAGCATAGAGATGGATTATTATAACCTCAGAGTTTCCAGAGTTGAAGGAGGTCTGGCTTAAGAAGTTCACAGAACGGAGTAGGATCTCTGAGGAAGCACTGTCCATCAGCTCAGTCAAAGATTTGACATTGGACACAGATGTTTCTAATTCTAGCTAGCCGATAGGGCATCCTTTTATTTCCAGTGTTGGCTTGGCAGTTCATTATCAATATAAAATATCATGTATAGTCAATGGAGGATTAGATGTGTGTTAGATATACATTAATGTGTTTTTTGTTTGGCTGTAGTGTTTAGTTATTCTTTTACCTCTCTGATATTAGCTTTTATTAGACGCACCCTTTTGTTTTCACTCAGGAGGTCAGGAGTTATACCAGGCTGGAAAACTGATAAATAACTGAAATTGTGATGTTTTAAAGGCAAGGCCTGGCGAGTATACAAAATCTAATAGCTTCATACACTCCTGCCCAGTTATACTGTATGTAGGCCTATATAATATTAACAATGAACAGATATACTCTTGAATTTTATATTTAAGAGGTTTGAGTATAAAATATATAATTGACATCTGCAAATGGTGATGACAGACAAATTAATTTCCCTTTGGGGATTAATAAAGTCATTTGTATACGTATCTGCACTTCTAGGACAGATTTTAGACTTTTAGACTTATTTTTTAGATTTTAGACTTACTTAGACTTAGACCATTTGGGGTTTTTTTTTTTCTATTTTCTTCTCTTTGGCTGTGTTGAATTAACATAGCTCAAATTTACCAAAGGATATTCATTTTAAAACATTTTTAGAATTGTTGTCTAAGTTCCTTAAATTAGCCTAAAATGACTCAGGTCAGGGCTTAATCTTTGCCAGATACTGCTGGAACAAGATCTAGCACCTTGCCAGTCGGTACTGTCTGTTTGATTAAATCTCGGACCTCCTCTGTCAATCAAAATCTGTAAATAAACTGTGTGTAATATCTAACTTTATCTGTACTATGTGTTTTATTTCTATTTCAAGTTACTCATAGATCACTTGTTTGCATTTTAATCTGAGAAGAAAGACAGGAATGGGGGAAAAAAGTAACTGACAGATGTGAGTCTACAAATAACGCTGTGAGCTCGGGATGCTTTGACTGTCCAGACTGGGGAATGTTTGAAGAATCATGTGAGGACTTGGACGTATTAACTGATGTTGTCTGTTCATGCTCAGCTTTCTGCAGAGACATGCTTATACCCACTATAAGAGGGTCAAAATATACCCAAATAATAAGCCATGGGTAAACAAATCTGTTAAGTCTGTTATAATGAAAAAAAGGGCATTTCAACAAGGGGGAGCATCAGATCTACACACAACAAAGTAGAGATCTTAAAGGCAAAACAGAGCTATAAATGCACGCTGGAACAAAATGGCTTCTAACAGCCTGGGTTCAGCCTGGTCCAGTATGAAAACTATCACCAGCCTCCAGAACTCAAGAGAGAGCATGTGTCACTTTACACGCCTTCAGCTCAGATACTGTTTTTGCCAATGCTCTTAACTGTTTTTATAATCGTTTTGATATGTTCGATTTTAGCAAAGAAACACAGGAACTAAAGCGTGAACTGTGTGACAATCAGCACTTCTCTGTAAAACAAGAGGATGTTGAAAAAGCCTTTTATTGCACAAGGGTCAATAAAAGTCACGGACCTGATAACATCTGTGGTCGGTTACTCAAAAGCTGCGCAAGAGAACTGACTCCAAGATTTTTAATAGATCTTTAGACGCACAGCAGGTCCCCAGGATTTAGAAGGACGCTGTGGTTGTCTCGGCCCCCAAATCCAGTCGCCCCGGAACACAAAATTACTTCAGACCGGTGGCTTTGACCTCAATTATTATGAATTTTTTTGAAAAACTTGTACGGCTGGAAATCTTGAAAAATACAGAGTGAAATAGATCAACTGCAATTTGCCTACAGGCCCAAAAGAGGAGTGGAGGATGCCACACTCACTCTGCTTAATTTGCTCTTTAAACATCTTGAAGGAAGTAGGTGTCATGCCCGGCTTTTATTTATTGATTTCTCCTCTGCTTTTAATACAATCCAGTTGCACATTTTAACGCAGAGGCTTTTAGAACATTTTAACCTCAGTAAAAATCTTGTGGGCTGGAGGACACAGAGGGCTCTATTTTCCTGGCGCAACTCAGGGGGGCGCAGCGAGGCGAACCCTGGCGCAGCCGGCGCAGTGGCATTTTCCTCCAGTGCAACAACGTGCACAGCGGATTTGATAAATTGGTAGACTGCTGTGCGCCGAGATGGGAGTGGTCGCGCAGCAGGGGGAGGTGTCGACAGATTCACCTTGGCGCAGTGACAATTTGTTACCAATAGACCGCGCAGAGTGGTAATTTGATTGCCCAGCTCGCAGTGCGCACACGTCACCAAGACCTCACAGGCAGGTTTCCACAGTTCCAGGCACATTTAAATGCAATTAATAATCACAATAACCCCTATTTATTGTAACTATCTGAATCAGCACATACACGTATATCTATCTATATCTACATCGATTGTCCCGTCACACTGATGAAAGATCAAAGGCTGTCGGCATGCGTAATGGAAACTAGACCTGACTTAATTAACACAGCTGAAACTGTGGCGCAAACTACCTCTCAGCCAACCACAAACAGACACGCCTTCAGGTAGTGAGTATATATTCGACATCTCTCATCTTCAAAGAAAATTCAAAAAAAAAAAAGAGAGAGAGACGCCACTAACAAAATGTAAGTCACGTTCGGTGCCTTCAGTGCCTTAAATCACCTGTTTCATGTGATTACCCCTTAATTTAATTTGTATGCTTAATGTGATCTACAAAGATGGAGTACATTGTTGCAAGGAGGAGGAGGAGGTACAGGGAGCGAATCTATCACCAAAGATCCACCTATTTGGGCATGTCAGAGCAGGAATGCAGGTGGACCACACAAATGATGCATTAAATAGCCTGCAGTCAAATGTAATTGTCACTTAATTGTGTACTCTATTCATGTAACAGGAACAAATTACATCTGTCCCGCGAGGTGGTCAACATAGTGACACGCATCGTGGCCTCTGATGCGCATCCCGGTGGCCCGTGCACTCTCCCAGTTGCTGTAAAGGTGACAGCGGCTCTGGCCTTCTTCGCCACCGGGTCTTTCCAGCACACCGTGGCCTCGGTGGCGGGGATAAGTCAGGCCGCTGTCAGCTCGGCTATTAGTGATGGGAATTCCGGCTCTTTTTGGAGAGCCAGTTCTTTCGGCTCGGCTCACTAAAAAGAGCCGGCTCTTTCGGCTCCCAAGTGGCTCTTCAGATTTTATGTTGCTTATCACCAAAATAATGCAAAACTATGTGTAAAATTAATTACTAATGTAAAAAAACAAACATTATATCAAATATTTTCATTTATGCCTTTATTTACTGAATACACTCAACCTTGAATAGAGTGTTACAAAAATAAATGATAAAGTAGGCCTATAAAAAACAAAGTCCAGGGCTCCAGACTAACTTTTCTTTTGCACTTATGGATGAAAATCAAAATCAAAATAATCAATCAAAATTGTCAATGCTGTACATCCTGCATACATATGTGCCTGTGCATGTGTTTGTGGAGCCTGCTCCATGAGATTTTCACCTTGCACAATCTACACTCTGCCTTTGAACTGCTTACTGCTTATTTAAATGCCCAAATGCCCCCCCTCCTCCGTCGGACGGTCAGACTGTCAGATGGGGGGAGGATAGCAATTTGAACGCATTAGCGCGATTTAGCGCATTTGTTTATTACTGTCACTACCCTACCTGTCCATGTGCCTGCGTGAGTGCCCGCACCAGCTAGAGAGAGAGAGAGAGGGGGAGAGAGAGGTGCTGCCACAGGCTCGTGCTGGATGTGCTGGTTGATTAGTTTCGTTTTTACCCCCTTCCCCCGTCGATCTGTGGCTTTCACTACAACAAGCAGAGGAGAAAAAAAAAAACTAAAACGGCTCCCAATGAGGAGCCGGCTCCCGTCGTTCACTTCAAAGAGCCGGCTCTTAGAGCCGGATCGTTCGCGACCGACACATCACTATCGGCTATACATGCAGTGTCTTCCAGTCTAGTCCGACATGCAAGTGAGCACATTATTTTTCCATCAACACCTGAGAGCCAGCTGGAAACGAAGCGAGGCTTCTTGTTGAAATGTGGATTCCCTGGGGTGCTGGGAGCCATCGACTGCACACATGTGCAGTTGCGCGCACCAGTTACCCAAGCCATCACTTAAGTGAACCGTAAGGGAGTACACTCCATTAATATGCAGGTGATTTGTGACTCAAATTGCCTGGTGACACACGTGTTTGCCAATTTCCCTGGGTCTGCGCACGACTCATTCATCTTGGCGAATTCTGTCGTCCCTACAGTCTTTCAGGGGGACACCCCTCTGGATGGGTGGCTGCTAGGTGACAATGGATATCCACTTAAAACGTGGTTGATAACGCCATACATTACACCCACAACAAGAAGGCAGCGTGGTTTTAACCGTGTTTAAAGTAGTGCCAGGTCAGTCATTGAGCGTACTTTTGGAATACTCAAAATGCGTTTCAGATGGACCGTACGGGTGGTTCATTATCATACAGCCCCTAGAGTGTCAGTGCATTCTTTGTGACATGTTGCGTGCTACACAACATAGCTTTTCGCCATGGATGCCACTTTGACCTCACGGAGGAGACATTACAGGACTTAAGACGGAGAGAGGCTGAACTGCATGTGCCGTATCAGCAGGGAGAGCAGCAGAGTGCACGGGAAAGGAGAGACCACCTGGCTGCACAGCTCTGTCCTTAAATGTGAGTATTTCCGTTCATACATTCTTGGTCACAATTTACTCAATCGCATTAAAGAAACAAAATCACTCATGAAACAAATGGTGTTATCCATATTTTTATTAATTAATCTCCCCTGCTTCCTCCTCTTCCTGGCGCGCGGGGATGCTGTGCGCTGGTCGTTGGCAGAGGGGAACCCTGGGAACAGCCTGCTTCCTCCTCTTCCTCGCGCGCTGGTCGTTGGCAGAGGGTGGTGGGACTCCAGCCCCTGGAGCCGGGTTTCCAGCCCCTGGAGCCAGGAATTCATTGTTCCCAGCGCCCTCTCCAGCATCCCGAATCCCCCCTGCTGGACGTCCAGGAAGGGCTGGTCATGGTCTTGAACGCGGGCCCGTCCCTGCCCGCGTCTTCCCGTGGGGCGCCGTCGTGAGGCCCGACCTCCTGTGTCCCCGGCTCGCTCACTCCCCCCCCCCCAACTCGCCCACCACCACCTCCTCCTCCTGCTGGGTTGCCACTGGCTCTACATGAATAAATATAATAAAGATGAGTGTAAATGCACAGTTAATCAAACGTGTCCACATTTTTGTGTAATCCAGAGTAATGATCATAATTATATTGGGTAAAACAAGTTGATTTCACATGACAAAGGCCAGACCACCCACGTGCGTCTTTTACGCACAGGTGCTTCTGATTATGTCGTTACGCATGGTATATTTGTTGTGCACATTAGTCAAATTTATTGAACGGACTGTGTTTATTAGTGGAATAATATGTTTGCCTTACCAGTAGCGCCAACTTCAATCCCACCAAAGCCCTCGATGCTTATAGCTGAGAGGGTGGAAGATGCTATATCCTCCGCGGAGCTCATGGTCACGCTGGTGGAGGGGCCGCCCCCAGTGGCCACCGTCTGCCTCCGGTGCTCTGAGAGCTTTTGTTTGGCCCTTCTTCTTACATCATTGAACCGTTTTTTACACTGGGCAACGGTTCTAGTGTATCAGGGCAAACATTATTCACAATAGCTGTAACCTCCTCCCAGGCTACTTTTGCATCATCGGCCCGTGGAGGTCTGTTCGCGTGACCATTAGGGCTGCAACTGACGATTATTTTGATCTTCGATTAATCGGATAAAAATAGGCAAAAATTTGATTTACATTGTACGGAAGAGAAGAACGAGAGGAGGAGTTGTTTCTCAGTTTGATCCAGCATGTCACTGGTATCATTTCTTTCTTTCTCCCTAACTTTATTCAAAAACAGAATGTTATTCCAAATGGACAATATTAGTGCAAAAAATTGCACAAATAAGTTTTTTTTTAAGTTACTTTAACGGCCCAGAGCTGTTAAACTAATAATACATTAAAAAATAATAATAGACAAAATTCATTAGGGCACTGCCTGATTTGCTTACAAATGGAAGTCTGCAGCATGTTTACATCCAGAGGAAAATTCTGATCAACCCTGAAAGTTGATAATTCACCGGATCAACCGACAACAACCTGACGTTACTCCGACAGTTTTCAGTTTGGCTCACAGCCCGCTTCCCCGACCGGCCCGCGTAATCACACCGTGATAAACATCAGTCACCACGGGGGGACAGGCTGGACCCTCCGTCACACACCGAGGAGCCTTCACACACACACACACACACACACACACACACACACACACACACACACACACACACACACACACACTTTACACTTAAATTCTAACTGAACTGTTCAGCTAATGTGATAATGTGTGTGTGTTAGTTAGTATGTAAATCAGTAGCCTGTAGGTGAAGAAAGGCTTCAAAACATCTTACCGCAATTACTTCTGTTTTGAAAGATCGACACTGTGTCGAACCGTCCGTCATAACATCTCTACACCTGCCTGCCCACAGTTTTGCCCTGCCCAGCCCGACTGTTTTTTTCTCTCATGCCCTGCAACTCTGCTTCACTCTCTAGAACAGGGGTGCCCAAATTGTTCTCAGTGAAGAGCCAAAAATGAAGGTTAATTGTACAAAATAAACTCATACAAAGTAATTTTTAAATAACACTATTGATTATTGTGTTTCACTGTTAGACAGTCCAGACTGCCCCTAAATGGGTGCATTTTGCCCCTAAAATTTGGGACAGTGCAAGTACATTTTTCACCTAGCCTACTGGTGCACATGTGCAATCAGTGAATATGCCTGTCTTTTTGTTTTGTAACACTGGTGAAACATGAAAGGGGAGACTCAAAAAATCTGATGTTTGTCATTACAGGTGGCAGGTCATTGTGTGTGAGTATCATGAATACTTGCTTTACAAGTGTGTGCCCCTAAATGTTCTGCTTGCTCTCCTAAAATTTTAAATTAGGGGCCACTGTGCTCCTAATGAAAAATGTTAGTCTGGAGCCCTGGCTGTTTACTTGTGTGGCCCAATTCCAATCCGCCCCCTAAAGACTCAGGCCCTGAGCCCTCGCTGACTGAAGTGACGTCAGCTCTTAGTGACAGAGTGTGAGGGTCCAGATGCTGTAAACATGAATGGAACAGCACTTACCCACTCTCACGACACATTACCTGGACAACAAAATATAGTTGACTCCGGTCTGGGACCGATAAATTACGTACTACTGTACTTTAAACACACACAAGGTATGTGAGGGAGGTGGACTCAAACCAAAATGTTCCTGGATCAGATCTGATCAAATCATCATCAATAATCACAGGAGGACAGGAAACACATGTGGAAACTTGAGTGTGAACTTTTTTGGATTACAAGCAGTGGCCTGTTTCAAATTGATGTATATCTTGGTATGGTGCCTGCCTACAGAGCTGTCTGTAGATGATGCTTCAAGTTGGTGATGCAGTTTACAAAGGGTCCTGGGCATTGTCTTTGTTGTCATATGTGAAGTCTGACTAGGTGTCAATTCTTCATTTCCGTCCTGAACCCAGCGCTGATATTTCTGTGTTGTTCATGAAACATGCTGTCGCACTCGGAGCGGATGCACCACAGGACGCTAACGAGTGAGGCCAGTTTTGTTTTGAAACTTTTCCTGTGCCGCGGCTGTGGCTCTGTTTCCAGAGAAACCAACATGAATGGACCTCTTCTCCATTCATCCCTCCCTAACATTTGCATCTCGTTTTTGTTAGTTGACTAAAGTGTTAATTATATTCATCATCGTCATCATAGCTGACTTTTTATTTAGTTTTCGTCCATGAAAAAGGTTTGTTAACAAATATGTTTCATCATAGTCTTCGTCAATGAAATTAACACTGGAGTGAAGGAGATCCGTCACCAGTATGTACAGGTACATGTCTTCTATGTATACTATAATGTTAAGCACTGTAAACTGTTTTATTTAGTGTAGTTCCATGCAGTACACTAGCAATTCTGTATATGTATTCACAGAACATACTGTACAATATGTTTTCCAAAATGCTGTTACACAGGAAACATTTCTCCAGGGAACCACTGCACACATTCATATACCTTGATGAGACAGGTTTCAATTTGGCCAAAAGGTAGAAGGCGTGGAAGAAATCGCATTGGACAGAGAGCAACCACTGATGTCCCAGGCCAACGCGGAGGGAATGTTATAATGTGTGCAGCCATCTCGTTCTCACCCATATCCCCCTTCTTGGTCCATATAATACACAACATCTGCTGATTTTTTTAGACACTCTTTACAGGCAAGGCAAGGCAAGGCAATTTTATTTGTATAGCCCGTTTTTACAAACAGTTTGTCTCAAAGGGCTTTACATGGCATCGTAACAACATCCTCTGTCCTTAGACCCTCACATCGACTGAGGAAAAACTCCATGGAAAACCCTTTTAACAGGGAAAAGTCGGAGAAACCTCAGGGTGAGCAACAGAGGAGGGATCCCTCACCCAGGACGGACAGACGTGCAATAGATGTTGTTACAGACAAGAAAACAGTTTACAGTTTGTCACAGAATGTGCGAAATATGGAAATGTTAGCAGGAGTTGATGAAGGCAGTCTCTGGTGGGGGGGGGCAGGGAGAGCTGGCCAGCTCGATGGGAGGGCTGGGTGGCAGACTGGTCCATGGGAAGGAAGGGGAGGCCGGTCTAACAGCAGGGGAAGGGGTGGGAGGGGGGGGTGATGCAGGCGGCGGCTGGTGCAGAGAGATGGAGCTCCGGTGGATCTGCGGAAACACAGAGAGAGTGCGAGACACCAAGGCCAAACTACAAAGTACAACAGAAAATGACAAAAATATACTGAGGAGAGGAGAGGAGAGGAGAGGAGAGAAGAGAAGAGAAGAGAAGAGAAGAGGAGGAGAGGGCTCTGTGTAACCAGATGTGTCCCCAGCAGTCTAAGCCTATAGCAGCGTAGCTATAAAATGGTTCAGAGCTACCTGAACCAGCCCTAACTAAAAGCCCTGTCATAAAGGAAGGTCTTAAGTCTAGACTTAAATGTAGTTAGAGTGTCTGCCTCTTTGACCCATGGAGAGAGCTGGTTCCACAGTAAAGGAGCCCGGTAACTGAAGGCTCTACCTCCCAGTCTGTTTTTAGAGATACTGGGAGTCACTAACAGACCTGCATTCTGGGAGCGGAGTGCTCTGGTAGGACAGTAAGGAATGATTAGTTCTTTCAGATAGGTTGGAGCTTTATCATTAAGAGCCTTATAAGTCAGCAGAAGGATTTTGAAGTCTATTCTAAATCCCACAGGAAGCCAGTGGAGAGAAGCTAAGGTGGGAGAGATGTGCTCTCTCTTCCTAACTCCTGTCAAAACCCTCGCTGCGGCATTCTGGACCAGCTGGAGACTCTTTAGAGAGTTTTTCGGACATCCTGACAGGAGAGAGTTGCAGTAGTCTAGCCTAGAAGTGATAAATGCATGTACTAGTTTCTCAGCATCACTCTGGGAGAGGATATTCCTAATCTTAGTGATACTGCGCAGATGGAAGAAGGCGGTCCTAGTCACGTGCTTATGTGGGAGCTAAAGGAAAGGTCCTGGTCAAAAATGACTCCAAGGTTCCTCGCGGTAGTACTCGGGGTCAGGGTGATGCCATCTAGAGTAGCGATCTGATTGGAGAACGTGTCCCTGAGATGTTTAGGTCCAAACACAATAACCTCAGTTTTATCTGAATTCAGTAGCAAGAAGTTAGAGGACATCCAGGATCTAATGTCTTTCAGACAGTCTTGCAGATTGATGAGGCGGCTTCTGTCATCTGGCTCCATGGACAAGTAGAGTTGCGTATCATCAGCATAACAGTGAAAATTGATTGAGTGCTTCCGGATGATGCCACCTAATGGGAGCATGTAAAGAATGAAGAGGATTGGCCCTAAGACTGAACCCTGCGGTACACCATACGTAACTCTGCTATACTCTGAGTGGTCGTTATTAACATTAACAAATTGAAACCTGTCAGATAAGTATGACTTAAACCATTTTAGGGCAGTTCCTTTAATCCCTATTTCATGATCTAGTCTCTGCAGCAGGATGCTGTGGTCGATGGTGTCGAATGCAGCACTGAGGTCCAGAAGTACAAGAACAGAGACGAGACCTCTGTCTGAAGCTATAAGAAGATCATTAGAGACTTTGACAAGTGCTGTTTCAGTGCTATGGTGTTCTCTGAATCCAGATTGGAAAGCTTCAAAGAGCTCGTTGCTGTGCAGATGTTCATGTAGCTGCTCCAGGACAATCTTCTCAAGGATCTTAGAGATGTAAGGAAGGTTGGATATAGGCCGATAGTTGGCAAGGACATCTGGGTCAAGAGAAGGTTTTTTAAGTAAAGGGTTAATGACAGCCACCTTGAAGGCCTGTGGCACGTAGCCTGTGGCTAAGGAAAGATTGATTTGGTTCAGAAAAGAAATGTTAATTAAGGGGAAGACATCCTTAAGTAGTCTTGTCGGAACTGGATCCAGCAGACATGTGGCTGACTTGGAAGAAGTAATTGCAGAAGTTAAGTCTGACAGGTCGATGGGAGAGAAGCTGTCCAAGTGTGTACCAAGTCTGGGAGGTGCTTCTATGGGTACCGTAATCTGTGGGCCATTACTAGCAATTTTTGTTCTAATATTAACTATCTTTTCGGTAAAGAAAGTTAGGAAGTCGTTGCTGCTGAGAGTTGGAGGGATGGATGGCTCAACAACACTATGGTTCTTGGTCATTCTCAGGGTCATAGTCCCTGAGAATGAGAGGGGTGGAGGCCAACTGAATAAGTATGTTGTTGTGTGGGATAATGTCTGTTTTCAGCACTCACATCTGGTTAGGCAGTGGTTTGCAGCACATGACAGGATGCTGGTCGAAAATCTCCCTCCCAACTCCCCATTCCTTAATCCGATAGAGGAATTTTTCTCTGCCTGGAGGTGGAAGGTTTATGACCGGCGCCGGGGCTGATGCCTGATGCTCGGCACAGCGGCTCACTTTCTCCCCATGATGGCAGCGGAGTCGGAGTTTGACTCTCTGACTTTGGTCGGAGCAAGTTTACAAAAAAGCGTTATTTGGATAAACTGACTGACTGACTGACTGATTGTGGAACCACCGCAGCCGGAGGGTCAAACTCTGAGCTGCTATAGCCGAGCATCAGGCATCAGACCCAGCTGCAGAAGCAGGGGTGGGAGTGGGGGGGCATCGGGGGCACACACATGCACCAGAGCCAGAGGGTAAAACTCCGCCGTCATCACCGGGAGAAAGTGAGCCGCTGTAGCCAAGCATCACGCGTTCAAAATATTGAACTCAAGCTAAATATTCACGCGAATGCCGCAAGTAAAAACAAATTTTCCAGCGCAGAGCGAGGCGAATATTTTACTCGCGCCCGGTGTGAACGCACCGTCAGGCATCATTACCGGCGGGCCACCGGACCCACCTGAGCCGAGCTCCATCTCACATCAGACCGCAGCTGTCACAGTGGGTCCATGGCACTGGTCCGACTTCCTATTAGTTCGACCTCCCATTGGTTCGAACTAATGGGAGGTACTCATTAATTCGAACTGGACTAGTTATTAGCATTAGTCCAACTCTCCATTCTTACCGTTCACTATGCATCTATATAATTATTCATATAGGCTCCACCTGTCAATAAGACACACGTGGAAGATGAGGTGCAGTTTATTGTGTTTCACCAATGAGGAGCTGTCATTACGCATGACTTTTACGCACTGCTGCGCGCTCATTAGTGTCCATAATTAAACACTGACACTCATATCAAATCAAACTTACATTACAGACAGATATACAGACAGGTAGATTGGGTTCTCTCTCTCTCCCACTCCGGACAGACAGACAGACGCAATCAGAAAGGAAACGGAGGCTGCACATTGATCCTTTATTCCTTTCTGGGATCAAACGGATCATGTGCATAATTAACTGCAAAACAAGCACTTATATTAATAGCATATAACGCTCATTATGCTTCCACCTCTACCTGGTGTTTTTACTAAACTTAACCAACTCCTTTCTTCATTGCCTGAACCTAACGAAAGCGAAATTTACTTCTTTTACATACAGTCACAGGGAGCAGCGCAGCACTTGGTGGTACTTTGACAACCATTACATTTTACATGCTAACTAAATGAATGATGCTCATCAATGTCAGGATATTATGTTGTGATCGGATCACTTTAGACCAGCCTTTCTCAAAGTGGGTGCCGCGGCACACTGGGGTGCCGTCTGACTGCGTCAGGGGTGCCGTGAAAAAAATACTACCTCATTTTTTCATTTTTGTTGCAACAGCGGCTGTCTCGCTCCTCCTTCTCCCCATCTTGTTTTTTTTTTGTTTGAAAGATGATCTCCCCACAAAAATTTTGCAAAGTGCCAGATAAAGAAGCTGAGGAACTGCGAAAGGCTGTACAAATGGCAGCGTATACTATAATCGACGGGGGCGTCAGCCGAGACGTGTCTTTTCGTATGGTCTGTAAAGCCTCCTCTGACGTCTTCAGTTATCTAACCCGACAGTATCAGCTCAAGATGGCAGCTCTAAAGAAGGCTGATGTTCTGAAAGGGCAGTTGGAGAAGTTGAATATGGAGTTTGACATTTTTCGGCAAACAGCAGTGAGGATGAATGGGGGCCACCCATTACTGCTGCAGACCTATGCGATGCCATTAGTTACAATGATAAACCTCAGTCAGTACTGAATCTGCTTTAAAAAAAAAAAGAAAAAGAAAACTGAAGCAATGTTGTCTTTTCCCTCTGTTTCTCCTCAGAGTACACCAGAATGCCTCATTTATGTGTTAGAAATATAAAAAAAAAAACCACACACACATTATTGTTGTTGTGACTATTGAGGTCAGGCACACCTGGATTAATCAGTTTGTCCAATAATGGCAGACAGGAAACAAAGGAGCTGGCTGAAGATCAGAAGGTAGTGTGCAGCTGTGCATAAAGCCAGTGATTTTAGCTTTCTTGTTTTAAAATGTAAGGGATACTGGAGCTTGGTTGGGGTGGCAGCACTGTTCGCGGCGGCCGGCGGGTGCTGGAAAATTTCCCTTATTTTCAAATCCAAAACTTGACAGGTATGGACATGGGTCTGACAGGAGTTAAATTAGTGTATTCCTCTCAATTGGCCTGTTACCCATTTGTGGTGTGTGTTGCAATTTTATCCTATTGTTGCAGCTCAAATCCCAGTGGAGTCAGGCGAACTTGGGAGCAAATAAAAAACAAATATAAAAACATCATTCAAAGCGGTAAGTTGGCTAACTATCATTATCTTAAAATCACAAGGCCTTAGAGCTAAAATCATTTTATGTAGTAGGATGATATCAATGGATTTGACATTACTTCCAGCCAGTGGCGGCCTTAGACATCTGGGGGCCCGTTTCAATATTTCATATGAGGCCCTACCCTGTTAAACATAAAATTATTTGCCAGCCATGTGCCCATGTGTCGCTGATGCTTTAAACCCTGAAAGGACGCAGTAAACGCACTATCCATGCATCCCAGGTACGCACAACATTGTGTTAAAATCACTACCAGGGCAAGAAACCAGAAGAAAAAAAAAGACATGAACAGGAATCTTAACACAATCAAAAACTACAGGCTTTAACAATATTCTGAATTTAAATTTGCAACAAAAGTAATGAGAGCAAAGTGCTCCGCGTTATTTCAGCACCACGACCACGGAGAAGGAAAGGACGAGACATGCGGACAGACAGACGTCAGGCGCTGATCCTGTCGGTGCTGCGGTGCTGGAGCAGCAGACAGACAGCTGTCTCCTCCATTATTAACATCTGTAAATAAGCTGCCAATAATATAACATTTTAGCTGTACTCTCGCTGTGTTTTATTTCTCTGTTAAGTTAGGACGTACTCACAGATCGCCTGTTTGGAGGCATTTTAACCCGAGGAAAAAAGAAAAGAGGAGGAAAGTGGTTGACAGACGTCAATCAACTGTGCGCACGTCAGGAGGAAAGCAGGAAAAACAAAAGGACATTAGAAAAGGAATAATACTGGGAGAAGGAAAACGAGGGTCTATTGATAGTTTGCGGGCCGTTTTCAAAGGTAAGCCTACGTTGTTATTGATATTTCCTGCCGTATTACTAATCATGAGCGATTACCGTCGCGGTGTGGCATGATGCGCGCATCAGGTTGTAGAGCGGATCAGGGGTCGAGTGTGTGACCGCACGGTGGACAGAGCTGTTTGTGTGTGGTGGATGTAGGCCTGTGTGTGTGTGTGTGTGTGTGTGTGTGTGTGTATTGTAATGGGAAATTTTGGTGTAACCCAGTGTATGCTTTAAGACTAGAGCACAAACATGTTATTTCAAGTGAACATTCTTGTGCTGACAATTTATGTGGCCTTATCAGGGGAAGCAATATCCACACGGAGCAGGCCCGAGGTCAGGACCTGAAGAAACTCTTTGACACAGTGCCTGTTCTGTGTGGATTTACCACTCTCACTATCAGGTGGTAAGGCCAGGCATAGCTGTCAGGGCGCCATATATTTTGTCTGTTCAAAGCTTTGTTTTAGTATAAGATAGCGTGTCTCTAAACTTCTTCAGGCCACTCACTCACTGACTGTACTCCTGTTCGGATGTGTGTGTGACTCCATGCATGAATACCTTTATTAAAACTCAAGAAAGACAGCTGACGTGTCCTCTTATCCTTTTTTAATATTTTGGTGAAGGAACAACATTTTTTGCCACCACAATCTGGCGACCACGAAGGGACCTCATCCGTGAGCGGATTCCGGGACCTCTGGACCGAGGGTGTTAGAACGCGCGCTCCAGGGGCCAAGCCCTTGGGAAACCTCTAACTCCCCAAAGGAAGGTAGAGAAGAGGGCCTGACGTCTGGGAAAACGGAGTCCTCTCACTGTTGGGGTCTAACGAACTCGGTGGCTACAGAAGACACTTCGCTGTTTCTTTCTGGTGAGTTTTGAAAAAAGAAAAAGGCCAAATTGCGCAAAGTTTGCCTCTCTGCCTACTATTTAAAAGTAGAGTCGGCAGACGTGCCGGGCACCGTGTCTCTCCCAGTAAAAGAATGGAGCACGGAGTTTGAGAGGGCAGGCTTTTCCTCAAAATAAGGTTCAAGTCCTTATTCTTGTGGTTCAAGTCCACTAGACTTAGCAGTAAAAGAGGAAAATAAAATAAAATAAGGTTCAAGTCCTTATTCTTGTGGTTCAAGTCCACTAGACTTAGCAGTAAGAGGAAAAAAAAATAAATAAAATAAGGTTAGAGTCCTTACTCTTGTGGTTCAAGTCCACTAGATTTAGCACAAAAAGAAAAAACAGGGTTCAAGTCCCTATTCCTGTGATTAGAAGCCATTAGACTTAGAAGTATATTTTGTTTGTCTGTTTAGGTTGGCTTAACAATTTTGACTGTCTGAAAAAGAAAAAATAAGAGTAAAATTAAAAAGGTTGGAATCTGTTAAATGAAAATAAAATAAAAATCCAAATTTAGTAGTACTATTTTCATGGTAAATTAATTAGTAATTAAAGAAAAGTAACCTAAATGTGTCTGTTTAAAACAAAAAATCATAATTTAACAGTGACACTTTTCTTATTACTATTAAAGGAGTAATAGTGAGTAAAAAAAAAAAAAAAAAAAAAAGTAAATCTAAATTTGATTTCTTTTAAATAAAATTGCAAACGTCTGAGAGAATAATCATGGGAGCAGAGAATAGCAAACCCTCTGAAGGTAATCCATCCGAGGGACCAGATTATGAGGCACCAAATGTGAGGTACATGAGGATTAACTATGGGAAGGAAGCCGTAGCCCAATTAGATCTGTGGGTCAGGAAATTAAAATTTCCAAGAACAGGAAGCCTCAGCGTTAAACAGCTAGAGATTCTACAAATTAGATTACAGCTATTAGAGGAAGCGCAATTAAAAAATACAAAGAAAAAAGAAAAAGATATTGAGGTAGACTGGAAAGCTTTTGAGATATGGATGAAAGAGGCAAAGCGTAGGCAGGCTCCCAAAGAAGCCGCGCCCCAGTGTGTGAAGCTGGATCCGGACCTGGACTCTGCTCCACCTGCATCTCCACAACAGCAGCAGCCACAGCAACAGCCCCAGCAACAGCAGCAGCCGCAGCAGCCGCAACCTCCACCTACACCCGAGGATCAGCCTCCCACTAGCCCCCAACCTCAGCTGCCAGAACTCGAAAGATCACCCCTGCCTGCATCTGCATCGTTGGCATCATCACCAGAACTGGCCAACGTATATGCCTCTCTGCAACAGGCACTCAGAGACCTGAGTCTGAATGCCCATCCCCCACCGTACCCTGAGCCCCTCCCTAACCAAGAGCTGCTGAAGCCCGGTGCTGGAGCTGTATGCTTCACACCAGAGTGTGAGCACAGCGCAATTGCGGTCTCATACTCCTCAGCAGCACCTCCACCGGGGCACGAACAGCGACCAAGATCTCCCTATAGCGACATGGTGGCATGGCGGAGCCAGGGGCAGGACCGCCCCAGGCCCGCACCTAGATCGCGTGAGGTGCCACCACATCCCCAACCCCACCTCAGCTCCACAACGAGGTCGGGCCTGGATTACAAAAACAACACAGATTCGGCCACGGCCGAATCAGGAGCTGAGGGACACGTGACAGCCCCCATGATTGAAGTGGCCGCAGGAAATGGGGAAGTACAACTGGTGTACAGGCCCTGGACCGGGTCTGACCTGTCTGATGCCAGCACGCACCTGCCACAGATATCAGAGGGAGGCGAAAAGTTTGCCAAAGCAATCCTGACACTGGTGGACTCACACAGACCAACGATCGATGAACTGAGACGGCTGCTGTCAATGCACCTGAAAGAGGACTGGCACAAAATTGCCCCCACAGTGCGTGGAGCAGATAATCTGAAACTGAAAAATTGCGACATAACCCATGCCGACAATAACGCATACATGGGAATTGTCAAACCGCTGTGTGATAAGTTCAAAGAATTGTTTCCCGTTGTTGTGGACTGGGACAAAGCCGCCATTTACCAGGGGGTTAACGAGACTGTCGCTGCGTACCTCCTTAGGCTGAAAACAGCTATGGTAACTCACGGGGGCATGACACCAGACGAGGCGGAAGGAAAAGACGGGGGAAAGTTCAGATCACAGGTCACCTCTGCTTTTGTGAATGGATTGAGATATGAACTCCGCGACCATGTGCAAAAAGTTTTCTTGCCATGGCGACACGCAAGCCTGGAGGTGAACGCCAGCTATGCACTGGGGGCAGAGCAGAATTTTGAAAAGGCCAAGGAGGACAAGCTGCAGGCTGAAAGAAGGGCGGCGGACAAAAAACAAAGCCACATAATGGCATCGCTGGCTGCAGAAAGTGAGCGCAACCGCGACCACCGCAGACGAAGATGGCAAAACAGAGGCCGTGGCCGCGGACGCGGAGCTGCTGGCCGAGGTGGTGGAGACAGAGAGTGCTGTTATCGTTGCGGGCAGAAAGGACATTGGCAGCGGGAATGCCGCACACCCATGGAGGCAGAGGATTGACTAGATGGTGGGAGCGGGAGTCAGGACGGATCTAGTGGAGACACTGAGCCGGCTGGGAGCATGCTGGAAACACGTGAGAGCACCTACACTAACACGAACACACACACATTGAGCAGCACTGATACACAGACACATGCTACGCACCCTCACACAGACGCTGATTTAAAGCTCATACGCGACAAGATTCGTTGTCTCGAGACGGACCACAAAAACAAGCAGCAGAATGATATGTCTACCTTATATTTGTCTGAAGCATACAAAAAAAATGCCTAGATATATATTGGTGGTTAATGACGTTGCTGTGTCTTTTTTGGTCGACTCCGGGGCTACTGAATCTGTGGTACGGAGCTCAGGATTTGGAAAACTTCAGCCTAAATTAAGCGGCAGATATCAGAAAACAGTGGGTGTGGGTGGGAAGCCTTTCCTGGAGCGATACTCAACTCCATTGAAATGCTCTGATCCTGCTTTCGGACAGACGTTTAAACACTCTTTCCTCGTCTCTGATAGATGTCCGGTAAACTTGCTGGGGAGGGATCTCATGTGTTTGTTGGATTTTTCTTTAAAATGTACACCGGAGGGAATACAGATTGAGAGAAAAATGGAGGACAGATATCAGTGTTTTCATCATCCCGACACAGACATCACTGTAGAGTGGGAGCTCACCCTCCCCTCTTCTGTTTTGAAAAAGCTCAACAGCACGTGTGGGCGCTTTAACACCGCCCACCCGTGCTGCACTACACACATGCACTCGCGGTGTGACATTGAGAGCATAATGGATGAAATGATGTTGGGAAATGAACTGTTGCAGTTGGAATGGCTGTTTTGGGATGATGTGAAATGTGCTGCCTCCCTAAAATTACCTGAGCGAGCTGCTGAATGTGTAGATATGAAACAATCTGAACCACACATCATATTGGAGAATCCTACATGTACAGATTTGACACATTGGGTGCAAACGTTGAAGTCCTCCTCAGACTGGGAGGGCACGGCAGATCCTCAGGTGGAGTTAAACAAAACCCTGAAGACCAAACGCAGATTGTTGAATTGTGATGTTGAAATCTCGAATGCATACATTTGTTTTGCCCCTCCCGATCATGATACTGATAACAACATGTTAAATTCAGCCACAAAAATACCAGAATTAAAGGACATCCCTGCCCACCTGTGGGCTACAAATAAATACGATGTTGGGCTGATTAAGAACTGCGAGCCTGTAAGAATAACACCTAAATCAGATTACAGGCCCTGTCGTAACCAGTATCCTCTCAGACGTGAAGCAATTGACGGCATAAGGCCTGTGTTTGATGCTTTGTTGAAGGCTGGGGTGATTGTACCATGTGCTGATTCTCCAGTGAGAACCCCCATTTTTCCGGTGCGAAAGATTCGACCTGAGGGCGAGCCTGAGGAGTGGAGATTTGTGCAAGACCTGCAGGCTGTAAATTCAGCAGTGCAGGCCAGGGCGCCGACGGTTCCGAATCCACATACTATTCTGTCCCAGATTCCAGCAGAGAGTAAATGGTTTTCAGTTGTTGATCTCTCGAACGCTTTCTTTAGCGTTCCTGTGCATGCTGACAGTCAATTTTGGTTTGCCTTTTGTTTTGATGGAAAGATGTATACGTTCACTCGGCTGTGTCAGGGCTATTGTGAATCTCCTACGATTTACAATGCTGCTCTGAGGGACAGTCTGGAAACTCTGGTGTTGCCAGAGGGAAGTGCATTGTTGCAATATGTGGATGATATTCTGATTGCGAGTGAGACCAGAGAGGAATGCGTTAAAGCTACTCTGGCTCTGTTGACTCATTTGGCTGGACAGGGGCACAAGGCCAGCCTGTCCAAGCTGCAGTTTGTTGAAACAGAAGTTACGTTTTTGGGTCATGTCATTTCAAAGGAGGGAAAATCCCTCTCACCAAGCAGAATTGAAGCGATTCAGAAAATTCCTAAACCAGTCACAAAGAAACAGGTGATGTCATTTTTAGGCGTCACCAGCTATTGTCGACAATGGGTCCCTCACTATGCTGAAACAGAGGCACCATTGGCAGAAATTGCTCATGGGAAAGGCCTGAAAGCATCTGACCCTGTGACCTGGACAAAGGAGGCCGAAAAGGCTTTCACTGACTTGAAACTGACTTTACAGACGCCTCCGACACTGGGGCTACCTGACTGTTCACGACCTTTCACCCAGACGGTGGACGAAAAAGGGGGTTACATGACTTCAGTCCTACTACAAGACCATGGCGGGAAATTGAGGCCTGTAGCTTATTTCTCATCTAAGCTTGACACTGTGGCTGCAGGCCTGCCTCACTGCCTCAGGGCTGTGGCTGCAGCAGAAAAAGCAGTTATGGCATCACGTGACATTGTGGGATACACCGATTTGACCTTGCTAGTCCCACATGCAGTATCTCTCATCCTCCTCGAGCAGAAAACCTCACATTTGTCTGCTGTGAGGTGGCTGCGCTACAATGCTGTTCTGTTGGAACTGCCAAATGTGAAGGTAAAGAGATGCACTGTTCTTAACCCTGCTACCCTTTTGCCAACAGCTGACGACGGAGAACCACACGACTGTGTGGCGACAATAACATCCATTTGTTCCCCAAGACCTGATTTGAGTGATGTTGCAATTCACAATGCTGACTTTGATCTTTTTGTTGATGGTTCTGCTTCCAGGGATCCTGCTACGGGCACTAACATTGCAGGTTTTGCTGTAACCACGTTTTATGACACTGTTGTGGCTGGGCCTCTGTCCTCATCCCACTCAGCACAGGCTGCTGAGTTGGTGGCACTGACAGAGGCCTGCAGATTTGCTGAGGGGAAATCTGTGAACATTTACACTGACAGCAGGTATGCCTGGGGGGTTGTTCATGATTTTGGCCAAATCTGGCGTAACAGGGATTTTTTAACTTCCACAGGAAAACCCATAGCGCATCATGTGCTGGTTGCTGCTCTCCTGGATGCCATGCTGTTGCCTAAACAACTTGCTGTGTGTAAATGTGAAGCTCACACTAACAACTCTGATCCTATCTCTCAAGGGAATGCTAGGGCAGATGCAGCTGCGAAAACAGCGTCAAAGCAGCCTTTATCTCTCCAAACACAGGCTGTTTCCCTAATCTTTCCTTCCTCCCCTCCCGCTGTGACCTCGGTTGAGATTGCTGACCTGCAGATAAGGGCCTCACAGCCTGAAAAACAGTCCTGGAAGAATGCAAACTGCAGGGCTGTTGACGGTGTGTGGACAGGCCCTGATGGCCTGCCTTGTCTCCCCAGGTTTCTTTTCCCTCACTATGCTAAGTTGACACATGGGTTGGACCATGTGTCAAAGGGGGGTATGGTGAGTGAAATACGAAGACACTGGTTCACGAGAGGTTTCACAACTTACGCCACTGATTTTTGCAAAAGATGTGTGATCTGCTCCACAAACAATGTAGGGAGAGGGTTAAAGGTACCACAGGCTGCCCACCCTCCACCAGAGAGACCATTTCAGCATTTGCAGATGGATTTCATCGAACTTACACCTAGTGAAGGCAAAAAGTTTGTTTTGGTTATCGTTTGCATGTTTTCCAAATGGGTTGAAGCTTTCCCTACAGCAAAGCAGGACTCTGCGGCAGTGGCAAAGGCTCTGATGCACCTGATAATTCCCAGATGGGGAATTCCAGCAAAAATCAGCTCGGACAATGGCACTCCCTTTGTGAGTGCTGCACTGAAACTGGTTGGTGAGTATATGGGCATTGACATGAGACAACATTGCTCCTACCACCCAGCCTCATGTGGTGCATGTGAAAGAGAAAATGGCACTTTAAAAAACAAACTTGCTAAAGTGTGTGAGACTGCAAAACTGTCCTGGACCAAGGCCCTCCCCATCGTGCTGATGTACATGAGGGCGCGCCAGAGGACCAGAAATGGCCTGAGCCCCTTTGAGATCCTGTTTGGGAGGCCTCTAAACACAGGGATTGGGCCCGTTAAAGACCCACTCCCGTGAAAATCGTGTTTTTTGAGCTTTTCACATGTTCCTGTGGCATTTTTCTTGTGTTAGAGCACTTATCAGCAGAGAAGGAAGTGCAAAATTGCATTTCAGAGTTTTTCTGCCTTCAAACTGCTGTGAACCAATGGCAGACTCAAACTGGCAGTTTCAGGAAGACTGGAGTTGAGGGTGTCACAGCTCCAGGGGAGGGCACTAGTGCTACAAGCTCCCGCCCCGCTCTGCATCTGGCTCAGAGGTGAAAGCCTTCACAGCTCGGTGTAGCTGTCAAGGTATAATAGGTATAGCTCACCTGGTAGAGCAGCTTGCACTGTGAGCAAGGACTATGCACCAGTCTGGGATCGAATCCCAGTGTGGAGTTTTACGTTAAACGCGCTGAATCTGTAATTGTACAATGTCCAGCTGTCAGCAAGCGGGGGGGTGGGGTGCGAGGAGGTGGCTGGGCGGGTGCAGAGCAGCGCAGTCTCCGCCCACCCCCCAGAGGTGCATGGCTAATGAGCTGGTTTTAAAATGGCCGAAAAGGGTCGCGGGAGTGGGACTTTAAGAGGCAGCTGCCAGACACTGGCCTTTGTGAAGATGAAATGTTACGATATTGTGCAACCTTGTCGTCTGTTTTGTCTGATATTCACAAACAGGTTAAGGCCGCCCTCCCCAGACCGGCAGAGACAAAACTCCATGACCTCGATCCTGGAGACTACATCGTGGTGAAAGACTTCAGACGTAAGCACCGGAAAGCTCGGAGGTGGAACGGACCGTTCCAAGTGCTTCTGGTGACGGAGACAGCAGTCAAAGTTGCAGAGAGAGCTACGTGGATTCACGCCAGTCACTGTCGACGGGTTCCTGATCCACACGCACGCCATGCACCTGATCGAGAGGCCACGGCCGTACCATCCCCTTAGGCGGCTCGGATGCGGCCTAAGGGTGGCGACTGGCATCCTGCTGGTCATCTCCATCGGGGTGGGATTGATTGTGCTGTGTGTGGAGGAGCTCCACAACCAGGGGGCGAAAAACAGCAGCACAACAATCTCTCCCCCCACCGACAACGAATCTGAAACAGCACACACACCTCACCGCCTGGTGAGGAGATCTGCTGTTACCACCAGCAACGAGACATCAAGGCTGGAGGACAACATGTGGTATCGTGCCCTGATGGCTGCGGCAAGGAAGCTGACCAACGAGAGCTGCTATGTCTGCGCGGCCCTGCCACATGAAATGGGTAATTCATTGCCACTGCAATCCTATCCTCTAAATGTTTCTGAAACTTTAGGGGCGATGATTGCATTCACCCTGGGAGACCACGGCCCAGAGCGCGTGATTCACAACCTCACAGAGGAGCTGCTGAAGATCAACGTGAGTGTTGTGAATTACGAGGGGTCACAAGTTCGCTTCTGGAATGTTTCCAGAGGAGTGCAGGAGGGAGTCTATCACTCCCTGATGACCACAAATCCCACCCGTCACAGAGGTGCAGTCTGTTTCACACGTGACTGTGTTTCCCCCAGAGATCAGTTTCTGGGGAAATCTGTATGTGTGCAAACTGTGGCGGCGACGTGTGGAGTAATGTGGGATAACAACATGAATGATTGCAGAGGGAACGTGCCATATGTCAGTGCTTTGAATCTCACAGGTACCACCAGTCTGAACCGCACTGGCATCGACAACCCCATCGTCTACATGCCGTCCACTGATGGCTATGGATCACTCAGGCATCATGTCTGGGTGTGTGGAAAACATGTCTATCAGGCTTTGCGGCCTGGTTGGTGTGGAACTTGCTATTTAGCTAAACTGTTACCAGCTGTCAGGATTGTGCCTGACCTGAATCATTTCCACACTAACTACGACCACTACTACCCACCACACCGGGACAGGAGAGACTCTGACACAGTGCATGAACGAGTCAGCACTGTGGAGAAGATCTTTGGTGCTCTCCTGCCTGGCTATGGTGCAACGAGCAATGCATATAAGATCAATGACATTTCTCTGGACTTGGAAGATCTCACTGGCACAGTAGTCACAGGCTTTGGGACACTCACACCAGCGGTGCAGGGCCTCAGCAATGTGGCTCTGCAGAACAGGGTGGCCATGGACATGGTGTTAGCAAACCAGGGGGGGGTCTGTCATGTTGTGGGTACTGATTGCTGTACTTATATTCCTGACATATCTGATAATATGACCCATGTTGTTGCACACCTGAATGATTTGTTGCATTTGCAGAAGAGCCGAGACACGGAAGAGAACGCAGGTAATGGTTGGTGGTCTTGGGCTCCATCTACCGGGTGGCAAACTACACTGTTGCATTTGTTCGCCCCGGTCCTGGCTGTCCTTGTAGGTCTGAGTGTTGTCCTGTGTTGTGTTGTGCCACTAGTCAGATCATTGGTGACGTCAATGATCTCAGCTGCTACTGAGCGGTTTGTGCAGATGGAAGAGATTGAAGAGGAGTGGGCTCCCCCGTACGGGGATCAGGATGAGCTCCTTTAAGTTTTTATATTTAAGGTGAAACCTATGAATTATTGTACTGTCTTTTACTTGGTGGCTGGCAGCTGGGGGCCCCCCTGGTGGCTGGGGCCCGTTTCAATTGAAACAGTTGAAACATAGGTAAGGCCGCCTACGCTTCCAGCCAATAAGAAGAAAAAATGAGGCGCGGAAGATGGGAGGGGGGCCCGCGACACAACCCTTCACTCCTGCCGAGGAGTTGGCCCTTAGTAACAACGAGGGCCGTCCATTAATGGAGGGAGTGGAGGGGTCTCATCTGACCCAGGTGGGAGCCTTGCCGAACGGGCCAACACTGTCCTTGAGCATTCGAAGTTCTGCGTTAAGAGAACGTGTTGTTTCCGGTCACAGTAAACAATGGCAACTGAAAAACAAATGCTTTTATTGCAAATGTTGAAGCGCAGGTGACGAAGAAGACGTTTGCGGAGGTGGTCTATCCAACCAGTCGAGGCTGAACAGGTGAATTACTACGCTGACATTCTGAGCAGACCAATCACAGTCCTTGCGGTTTGCGTCGACATCATTACATACTGTTCCTTTAATGTTGATTATGATGAAGTGCTTTCTGTGATTTGGTTATTTTACACACAAAAAGCTGGTCTAAAATATAGATCAGATCCAGCTTTCTGCTAATGATGCTTCTACTGGCTGATGTGCAGCTGATCTTATTCTTGTAAATATTAATGACCTATAAAGTGTCTTTTTTGAACATCCCATATCTCATTAAAAAAAAAAAAGTATAAGATACACTACGAATGTTAAAAGATGTATTTAGTTCTGAATAGGATCTATAGTGTCAGGTGAGAGGTTTGGACCAGAGTTTGGAGCCGGACTCGGGGGGGGAGCATACATCAGTCCGACTGCCCATAAGTCCGACGGCTCATTTCTCCGACTACCCATTCTACAGTGTTAAGGTTAGGTTTAGGGTAAGGTTAAGGGTTAGGGCTACTTAAGTCGGAGAAATGGGAGGTCGGACTAATGGACGCAAAAATAAAGAAATGTATGGTCGGAGAAATGGGTAGTCGGACGGACGTCATGCGCCCGGACTCAGGGGTGCATGAACTTAAATAGTTTATTAACAAACAGTCCAAGAACAAACAAAAAACAACCACCAACTGAGGGGGGGGAGAACTGAAGAGGTGGTGGCAGCAGGGGACGAGCTGACCCAAGGCACGGTGGAACTCTAAACGTGGCTCTCTGGAGTTTTTCTGTAGGAGCTTGACAAAGGTAGAATTGGATGCAGGTGTGCAACCTGGAAGTGGGTCAACTCCGCCCCGTCACCACACACCTAAACTGAAGGAAGAAAAAAAAGAGAAACACAAACACAAGCAACACAAAATCCAAACCAAACCAAAACCATGACATGCATTCACCTTTATTTATTCCTTACCCTTATACTCTTTCTTTGTGAAGCTGTTTTTTCTCCCTTTTTTTCCATCTAGGGCCCCGTTTATACGTACCCGGTTATTTTTAAAAACGGAGACATTAACCATCGTTTGCACCGGTTACACCCCGCCTTTCCGAAGCCCCGCCTTTCTGACAATAGACTTCCATTCATCGTAATGGCGGTGTTTTCTATTTTTTCTAAAGACCCTGCTACTCCGAAAAGGCTATTGGGGGGAAACCCCCACTGCGCAGCGCGCATTGATCCTTTTTTCCTTTTTGGGGTCAAACGGATCATGTGCATAATTAATTGCAAAACAAGCAAATACTTCATATTAATGACATATAATGTTCATTATGCTTGGGGCCTGTCTAGCCTCTACCTGGTCTTTTTACTAAACTTAACCAACTCCTTTCTTCATTGCCTAAGCCCAACCAAAGCATCTCCCTCAGTCAGCTGTCAGCACGAGCGGCGGCTGCAGCAGCCTCGCGCCCCTGTGAGCTAAAACCGGGTTCAGCCGCGCTCAAGCAGCGCAGGGGGGGAGAAAAAAAGTGTATAAATATTACTGTGTGGGAGATCTCCAACAACGGAGTCCGGGAGGAAGCAAGTGGGACAGATCTGCCCAGTCTCTGAGCAGAGCACGTTTCACAGACAAGCCACAAAGCAGAATGTAAACGTCACGCGATTCAGCACCTTGGACAGCTGTGGGGGGGAGGGTGTCGGAACAGCGGCGTGTCGAAGTGGAGGGGTGTCGGAATGGAAAGCTGTCCCCGTTTGGCACCCTCCGTTTACACGCTAACGGAGAAAACGCCCCTGAAAACGATGCTTTTTAAAAACTCCGGCCAGGGTGGAGATTTTGGAAAACGCAGTTTTCACGTTTGCATGTAAACGGAGAAAAACAGAGATTTGGGTAGCCGACGTCAGACCCTGACGTCTAACCGTAACCATATTACATAACTTAATAAAATAAATAAATAATAACGATAAAATTTAATGCAGACTGATGTGTTCATTGTAAAACATTTATTTATTGATGTAACGTTAAATGGGGTGATTTCTGTACAGAGTCCCGAGGCTGGGCTGCTCTTCTGTCCAGTAACAGTTAACACACATGAAGCTTTCATTCAAACAAACTGCTACTGCCACAATTGTTAGATTTCATCAATGAGACCAACATCTCCTAAAAATAATTTATCCAGCCAGTGGTAAACCTATAAAAACCTGCGGGTAAGTTATTTAGCCATCGTTTTGATCCCGGGAGGACGACAGAGGCTGGCCGACCGAACAGCTTTGCAGAGCCGACACTGTCTCTGTGATGTCCCGGTCGTTGCTCCACAGGTGGAGCTTCACTTCTCCGAAAAAAAAAAAAAAAAAGCTTCACCTCTCCGAGAAACATCGGAGCAAACTTCTAAACAGCCGTCATCTGGATAAACTGGCCGTATATTTGGCATCTAAACAGTTACTTTCTCGCATGAAAAAATATTAAAACTTTACACACAAGGAGGGCAAGTGACGTTGTTGTTGTTGCTGTTGCTATCAGGTTGCTATGCGGGGATCATGTGCGGGATTCTGATTGGCTGACGTGGGCTTGAGCTTCTCGCTACACTGCCACCTACAGGTTTGGCATGCTCTTGACGGCATATATACACGGCTTACTGTGCGTTCACACCAAAAGCTTCCAAAGCGTCAAAAACGCTCGAGGGTGGGCGTCAGACAAGACAGCTCCCAAAACGGCAAATATTTTCAGCCGCTTTGGCCGCTCGTCACGTGACTGACGTCAAAGTTTGATCGCGCTGGTCATTGGGGAGCCGAAATACAAAAAAAAGGGAAAAAAAGGCAGCCGACGGACATCTCTATTCTGACAGGTTGCCGCCGGTTGCCACTTAACCGCGTCATAGCTAATTACCCTAAAGTTAACCACGGCTCAACTTCTCATCAGAGGCCTGTACTGCGAAGGAGGCTCAACATACCTAGGCTTTGTGCTCAAGATGCAGCTCAACAAACCCTCAAGTCCGCAATCAGAGCCAAACGGTACTGTGACGGTGGTTATCAACTTAATTAGTCAAGTCCGGTTCTCAGCTTTGTGCTCTGCGCGCGTTCACATAAAAGGGGGCGTTTGACGTCATATTATTCTACTTCCGCACGAAATTGATCCACAACGGGCTGATTTCAGCCAAGACGAGTGCAATTGTTTTAATGGAGAGAGTATGAGCGATATTAAAAAAAAGCACGATTGCAGCCTGAAGCAACAGTGTTGCTGCAAATATGACAAGAGAGGAGGCTGCTTTTAATTTTTCTGACAGCTCTTGCGCTACTTTTAAATATTAAGTTTTATCCATATAAACTAGAGCAAAATCAACTGTCATTTTAAATTGTGTTATATTGTTATATATTTCACTGATCGCAATTATAACGCGAGTGTGTGTTTTATTGGAAGCGAGGCTGTAGGTTACAGTGAGGTTTTTTTTTAGGTGCTGTAGCTACAAGCAAATCTCATAAACAAAGACCTTTTTAAATGTGAAAACAGCGGAGACTTATTCAAGATTTGCGTTTGGGCAACACTGAAATATAACAGGCGACATGTCACGTGGCGATGTTCAAACTAAAAATAATAATTTAGTTAAAAGTGTTGCCGACAACGCCACCTGGGTTGAAGAGCCCAGGACTCTAATTATTTGGCACAGGTTCTTTTAAAATCAGATTCGAGCAGAGTTAAAAACCACAGTAAAAAATGAAAAGTTCACCAAGGTTTATTGTAAACAGTCCAAAGTCTCTTTGCCCGGATTCAGATAGTCCCGGAGGAATCCTTCTCAGGACCAGATGCTGATCTCAATCTTCAGAGGTGATGGGGAGGGGATGAGGCCTTTGAAAGGGACAAAGGAAACAACGAGTGGTCAAGAACAGGGTTCCGAAGTTTAAAAGGGGAAATTCCCACGGTTTAAAATCCCAATAAAATCCAAAGCTTAAAATAGGCAATAGAGAGGTACTTAACCGGGAGAGGGGTATATCGCAACAACACCCCTCTAGTATCCCACGATGCTTCCCTCTCAACTCCGGCCGTCTTCTTCCATCTATGGCCACGCGGGTCCCCTCGGGTCCAGCACTCCGCCTAGAGACGCAGAACACAGCCACCAGTTCTCTGTCGACACACCTGTCCACACTCTCACTCCCTCCTCTCGCCTGGCCCTGCAGCCGGCCTTCTTAGTGTCTGCAACTCAACTGGGAAAATAACACTCACGCTTGTCCTGGGTGATAACTTTACGTCATGCACCCAGGCTGGAGTTGTTACGCCGAACAGATACAGGCTGCTGCACTTCAGGTCTGAG
>NC_140914.1:26310686-26364905 GCF_045865225.1 Trachurus japonicus | reverse complement strand
GGTCTTTAACGATGGTGGTCTCCTGGTGATCCGGCTGGTTCTCTGCCTGGCGTCCTCTCCTGCTTCACTGCCGCTGCCTAAATAAAAAGGTTATACCTGCGCATGCCACCAGCTGCGGCTTGTTGCGGTGATTAGTCTGCTGGCTGTGTGACGTTCAAGGTCAGCTTGTAAAACAAGAAACACCCAATTCAAAGTAATCTCAAATAACAAACTCTATAAAATATATAAAACAACATAACTACTGCAAAATAACACAACATGCAATATAACAAAACACCAAAACTTAACATGCTCTATAAACTTAAATCACAGCAAGAAAACAAAGAATCAAAACATACAACACTAAAACTGACCCCGTCACAGACACATCGGAATTAATTTATTCACGGCCACATTAAGTGAAATTATTAACTTTACCGATTATCCATCTGATTATCTGTCCTGCTGCGAGCGGACAACTTCTATTAGTTGTGACTGACTGTACCTATATAAAAGTAAAATATAGGCTATAGTCTAATAAGCTCCTGACGCTCAGCTCAACGGGTGAGGAGGCGGAGACAACTCTCGGCGGAGACGCTCAGAGAGAAAGTCAGCAGCAGCGGATCAGCTGATCTCTCCCTCCGTACAAACGCTCCGTTCTGATCCAGCTCCACTGGACTTTCAAAGTAAAGGTGCCGCCAGCTGTAAATGAGTTAAAATAGTGAAACAGCGGCGCTTTTATAGCCGGTTTTATGATTAAACTCTGAACAAAACCTGGTCGGGACCAGGTTATGAGCTAAGCATAAGTTACCATGGTGATCTAGCCTCGTTAAAAGACAGCCACCTTCGCAGGACAGGAGAGGCTGGCTTTACACTCAACATACCTCGCTAACCCACTAAACTGGCTTCGCAGTACAGGCCTCTGGTGACGCTTTGGACGCTCAGTGTCGCCGGGCTCTCATTGAAAATGAATTGACTTCCGGCGTTTTTGACGCTTTGGAAGCTTTTGGTGTGAACGCACAGTTAGTGTAAACGAAACGTTTTCTGAAAACGGACTGGTGTGCTCGCAGTGTTTTTTATAAACGGAGAGGGGGAAATGTCCGTTTACTAAATAGCCAGGCACGTGTAAACGCAGTCTAGGCTTGCATGTGACTTGTGATTAGTGGCAGATATACAACAGCTGTGCACCTACTCACAGAAGGCTTTATTAGCCACTCCTCTTGGCATTTCACACATGACTTGACAAAGGCCTTGTACTGGCAGCGTTTCTCTTTCCTTCCTAACATATTCCATCGCCAGTACCTCTAAAAGAACTACGGTGTGCGTTTGTTTCTCATCTCAACATAATGATCTAATATTGAAATACAAAACAGTATGGTGTAATAAATATATCAATTAAAATATCCCAATTACAGTGAACAAACAGAAAACATGCAGAAAAGTGACTTGAAACAAACCAAAATCAAGTTTTGCAAGAAAAAACCACAAATTCCTGCAACACTCAACTTTTTAAAAATATAATGAAAGATTAAGAATCATGAACATTCAACACCTTTGCACAGAAAAACCACACAAACTTCACATGTGAAAGATTTTGCACATGGGAATCATGTGGTTTTGGCCCAATTTTATGTGTATCACATGTAAACCCATTTTCCAACTGTGGTACAGTAACATGTTTTACACATGTGCTCTATATGGTAACACGTGATCACAGAGAGCACAGTGACATTTCATGGTACCTAGCTTGTCTTTGTTTAGCATTTAGAAAATATTGACATATTTCATCCAAATGGGTTACATTTTTCCAACTAATATTTATTGAAATTCAAACAGTCAACAAACAAAACAGTTAAAGCAGATATCATCGGCACGGCCGTTTCGGCTAATGCTGTGTTCAAGGCAGGCTTTTGAAACCGTAAGTTACAGCTTCAAGTCACAACTACGACTTGGTAGCGTTCCAAGTAACCCGTAGCTCGTGTTTTTACCGTCCTGTTGTCTGTGAAAGTTCCCTATAACGGCCACTCGTAACTTCCGACCCGTGAACTCGTACCAGATCGAACTGGTATGACTTCACAGGAAGGAAAAACACAAAGTACGAGTTTCCTTGAACGCACCATGAGTTAGCAGCCCCCGCCCTTGTCAGGCATCAATTGGTCCTCGTGCTACGTCACCACATTCACGCGCATCCCTTGGCTGCACACACAGCCCTTCATGCCGTTCTCTCCCCTCATTGGATAACACTTGTATCCCACAAGGAAAATTTTCTCCTCGGGTTACAGCAGAGCAGAGTGACGGAGAGACTCGTGTTTAGGCTGAAATACTTCATGTAAGTGATTGCTGACGGAAAATAGGACTATTTAGGACTTATATTAACAAAAACATTCCACTGATATCTGCTTTAAATAAAGGGGTTCTGCTGAAGTACTCTTCCCTCTGAATCTCACAATTGTGGTGGAAATGGGAGGCACCACAATCTGAGCTGTCAAGGGCAGCCAATGTGCCTCCTCCATATAAATGAGGATGTCACTCAAGGATGACTTGGTAATTTCCGTCACCAAGTGGGTTACCCCCCATCACTCCCATAGCCTCCAGAACTTCCTCCTCATTTGTCTGCACAGTTGTGAAGTTTGTAGACTGGAGGCGCAGTCCATATGAGGAGTCTCCCCTCTTCAAATGGGAGATAGTTTCTCCCTTTTGTAAGGCATATCTTTGCTCAAACTTGTCCTTAAACACACAAGACATTACCTAAAATCCACCATTCAGTTCTGGGAAATATCAATATTCATTGCTTACCTGTTGAAGCTTTATTTCTTTCATTGGCACCTGCTCAGTGCCCACCACCAGCTTCTTCAGTGGTGAGAGATGCACAAAAGAGCAAATCATGAGAAGTACAACTGATCAACTAGCATAAAAGCACATCCATAGCACCAATGATTCTTTGAAAAATTACCCACATCAACAACCTTCACCGATCAGTCAGTTATTTTGTTTTATAATGTTTGCACAAGTTAAAGGAACTTGAGGCAGGATTTGTGAAGAAATACACATGTGTTTTTAAGTTTTTTTAATGCTAATGGGTGATGAAGCGATCAAAACCAAGAAAAATGAGACCACTCGCGTATCTCTCCATTGCCTTGAACAGGCTGTGTGCTGCATAATGCGCTGCAACCCTGGCCGAGTTTCTCGCACTGTCCTGCGGATATGACGTCAAATGACGCTGCATGCGCGTCCTCGACGGCTTTGGCTTGCCACCGCTTGCAACCAGCAGCGGTCGGAGGATGTCTCAGTCCCTACAGGATTTCACTGGCTTTTTTTTGTGATTGTTGCGGCCTAAAATGCCTGATTTCGCTGCCACATAAAAAAAAAAAAATTGTAGTGCATGTTGCGATGTTGTAAGCGCTTTTGTTGCGATTAAATTGCGGGAAACAGCAAAAATTGCAACAAAAAAATTGCAGTTTTGTTCTGAATAATTAAAAATCTAAGAAATATTGAAAATTTTAAAGTGAGGTCCCGTTGTACCAGCAATTTTCCACTTGTTAAGAAAGGCACAGGACAATTACAGAGAGTTGAAAATTGTTTTACTTATACTGAAATGACTTTTTTAAAATGGCGGTAAAACAACTGTTTTAAAATGCCAATAAAACAGTCCAGTCTTTGAATAAAATAGGGAGAGTGGCTACTCAAGTCCAGGGCCAGGGCCTTAAGATGGGGGAAGGGGATCCTGGCCGCCGGCTGCTCTGCTCCAGCCCTGCGGTGGGGTACTGGATTCTCCCTCGGCGAGTGCTGTGGGGGACACTGGCTCGGGCATTCAACCAGGACAGCTCACACACTCAACACGTTCGACTCGCGTTCCTTTACTTATCACTGATATCAAGTTTCTTGCTGTCAGCCCAGCTACGCCGCTCCTCCGTGTACTCATTTTCTTTGGAGCACCGCTCCGTCCGGACTCGCTCTCTCCGCGGTGGACCTCGCGGAAAACGCAGATTGCTCCAAATTGCGGAAAAGTTGTGGTGATTGGACAAAATTGCAAGATCGCACAAATTCACGGGGATTGGTTGAATTTGCCTTGTAGCTAATAGTGCGTAACATCTACGTGTCTGTAAATATACGTTCCACCCAAGCCACTACAAGAGGAGATGATACAACGCTGATTAAGCCGTTCGGCTCCTCTAATGCCTCGCAGTATTTGTTGTTTTTGTATTTGGTGTAGTTGGTGACATTCCCGTGCTGGCTCACAGGAAACGACAGAAACGACGCGTTTTACTCGGTTTTACCTGACAACGAGAAGGGAGGAGGGAGGAGCGCTGCTAGAAGCAACACGGCTATGAATGTAATTGTTAGCAGCCTGGTGTTAGCCACATCGTTAGCCTAACGAGCAGTAAGTTAGAAGGTGTGTAGCCTGTGTTGCTGTGTGTAATGCAGTGTTGTTTTCGTTAACGATGACGAAATATTTTCGTTGACGCCCCTTTTTTTCATGACGATAACGAGACGGTGACGAGATAAACATGGCTCTCTGATGACGAAAACATGACGAGACGTGTGTGAGTTTTCGTTGACGAGACGAGAACAGACGTGAATGTTAGTGGCAGGGCTGTGATCGCCTCTAAATTCCATCTTATGGATTGTCATTACTCTAAGCTTCACACGATTTAGCAACGGCTCCGTCAACAACAGAACAACGCTGCTGAGACGAGCCGCGGTGCGCCGCTGCCCTGTGCTTGTGATCAGAGCGGCAGAGAGCAGCAGGCAGTGATCAGCTGCTCCGGCGGCGCTGACTCGTGGGTGGTCAGACGTTCAAAATGCATGACATTTCTGCTTATTGTGTGTATAACCTGTCAATTAAAAATCAACAAGTATCTGCAACGCTGCTGCTGCATCCCATCCTTGTGTGGTCACGTCCACCACCTGACATGGAGCGCACATTCTGCTCAACACACCTGCCGTCACTCGACCAGAAGATATGGACGTATTTTGAAATCCAGCAGAGAAAAAACTGAATGCACTAGGCCAGGGGTTTTCAAAGTGTGAGAGAGTGAGCCCCCCTTAATGAAAGATAAACAGCTGTGCCCCCCCCCCAAAAAAAAAAAAAAAGAGAGAAGAGAATTAGTTACTATGACCAAAACAATATTTGATTCATTAAACATAAATTGGTCTTTCCTGTAGGATTTGTTTGATTTACAAGCTTGTTTCTCAGCATATATTAATTATCATGACAACATAAAGCACTGACGAATAAACCTAAACATTGATACAGAACTCTGTAACACACTCACCACACAGGCAGCTTCATGCTCTCCTTGTGTGATCATCTAGGAAGCAGACAGTCTGAGGTTGAAGTTTATATCAATGAAATGAACAGGTGACACTGTGACAGGTCTCTGTACTCTTGACCACATGTCAGCTGTTCAGCCTCTCAGCTCCGCCGCCACGTGCATCTTTTTTTTTTTTTTTTTAGGAGCGGTATATTGCGGCTTTATGCGGGAGGACACGTGGTGCTACAGCTGATCCAATGTATTTATCTGAGCTTGGTCACTGTGAGAGGCACTGGGTCGCTTTGAGCTGCGTTCATATGAAGTTATACCTGACGCTGTGCAGCACCTGACGCTCCTCTTTTTCTAACCAGAATAGTTCCACAGCCGACGTGGTGCTACATTCAGCCGAGGCCAGCTGAGCTCCGCTCTCCCTGCAACAGTCTCTCTGATCACTTGCATTGAGACCTTGGGCGTCAGTGCACAACGCGAAAGGGCCCTGACCAAGCGTCAGTTTATGACGCGTCGGGGGTGAGACTGTGTGTTGCTCCCTGACACATCAGTCGAGCATAATCGCAGTCTGTGTGTTACAAGATCGTGTTTTATCATATCGCAGTATAATAATATATATAATATATTGCAAACTATAGGCTAGTGCAAAAACATTAATCATTTAGCCCTATGTGCAAGTAACATGATGTAACTCATCTTTTGTTTGAATGTTTTCAGTTTTTCTTTTTTTCTTTTTCTCATGTCACGCCTCCCCTCAAACTCTCTGGCGCCCCCCAAGGGAGGCGCGCCTCACACTTTGAAAACCCCTGCACTAGGCTACTGTTACCACTTTATCTGTGTGTAGGCTAATGCATAACCCTTAGACCAGAGGTCTTCAACAGGGGGTCCGCGACCCCTAGGGGGTCCGCGGAGGTACTGCAGGGGGGTCGTGAAAGTTTTGGTTGAGGGAAAAAAAATATGAAAAAAGATATGGAAGTTATGAAAAAAAGATCCATTGTGAATATAGGGAGGTTCATAAAAGTCCTTTGTTTTCCTATAATATAGGTGTCAGGCGAGACTTTGTATTGTATCTAATAGGAAACACGGCGCACCGTCTCTCTCACTCTCTCTCGCTCACCCCCCCCCTCTAAAATCAGCCCGATGGCGGGCGCACGCACGCGCACACACACACCACTGTCACTGGTGCTGTGACACTCGGTCCCTGAACCGTCGGCTACACCGATGGGACTTTATGTTTTCATTCTCCACACACTCGTTAATTCATAGCACACACGGTTACACCCCGCCTTTCCGAAGCCCCGCCTTTCCGACAATAGACTTCCATTCATCGTAATAGCGGGGTTTTCTATTTTTTCTAAAGACCCCGCTATTCCGAAAAGGCTATTGGGGGAAACCCCCAGTGCGCATTGATCCTTTTTTCCTTTTTGGGGTCAAACGGATCATGTGCATAATTAACTGCAAAACAAGCAAATACTTCATATTAATGACATATATTGTCATTCTGCTTCTAGCCTGTCTAGCCTCTACCTGGTCTTTTTACTAAACTTAACCAACTCCTTTCTTCATTGCCTAAGCCTAACCAAAGCATCTCCCTCAGTCAGCTGTCAGCACGAGCGGCGGCTGCAGCAGCCTCGCGCCCCTGTGAGCTCAAGCCGGGTCCAGCCGCGCTCGAGCGGCGCAGGGGGGGAGAAAAAAAGTGTTATTCCTTTTACTGTGTGGGAGATCTCCAACAACGGAGTCGGGGAGAAAGCAAGGGGGACAGATCTGCCCAGTCCCTGAGCAGCGCACGTTTCACAGACAAGCCGCAACACAGAGTGTAAACAACGTCACGCAGTTCAGCACCTTGGACATTGGACAGCTGTGGGGGGGGACTGTGTCGGAACAGCGGTGTTTCGAAGTGGGGGTATTTCGGAACAGCGGGGTGTCGAAATGGAGGGGTGTCGGAATGGAGAGCTGTCCCCAGCACACACTCATACGACGGTGACATTAACGCGCACCGCCACGTCTGATCATAGCACAGCAACAATGAAGCAGCGTCAGGCCGTCACTGAAAACACTCCGTGGAACCGAGACATGACACGGCGCGGGCCCGGTGTAAATGTTCTCAGAATCAGCTCCGGTGACCGCGGCGCTGACGACTGGGGGTGAGTCGCAAGTCTTGGTAGAGCACGGCCGCTGCAGCGACCCTCCGACAGTCCCATCGCTGCGTGTCAATCCCCCTCTCACTTTCTCTCCGCGTCCCCGTCTCTCTCCAGCTGCCCTTTCAAAATAAAGGCATAAAAAGCCAGAGGAAAAAAACAAAGTAGGGGAAACACTGCTTTGTTTTCTCTGTCTTTTTATGGTTTGGTCGTGTATCTTTCATTGGTGCAGTAGCAGCGTTCAGGTACCACGAGCGTAGTTGTGACCTGCTGTGATCATAGATGGCATGGCATATATTTTTTATGTAAGTCGCTTTGAAATATAGGAGTCCCATGACCAGCCAAACTCCTAAAAAAAAGCGTGATTTATAGTCCAGAATATGGTACTTTTGGCATATGGCACCAGGGCCGTTGCTAGGAATTCTGGGCCCCCTGAAAGTATACTAAAGTGGCCCCCTACCCCCTGACTTTTCCACTTTTTTTTCATAGACTACATAGCCTATGTATTATCATTTTTTATTTAGCCTACTTTGTTTTGATGCTAATGCGGCATTACTACGAGTATCAGTCAGGGTCTTATGCAGAATAATTCAGTCATACAAAGATTAGACTCCATGGGGTTTTTGTGGGCCCTACTGGGCACTGGGCCCCTAGAATTATCATCACCTTTCTCCCCTATACAACGGCCCTGTATGGCACTACAGGACCAGTTAAAAAAAAACACAATTTTATACAATATATATTAGAGTTGAGCCGGATACTCGTATGGATAAAGCACTTTTGCCGAGTACGAGTATTAAACGAGTAATACGAGTCAATATCTGTGCTCGGAAAAAAATAAAAAAGATTGAATGAAAATCCTCATTGGGTAGCTGACTGTGTCAGCGTTCTGTGATAGGCTACAGCCCCTCCCCTACACACATGCAGGTGTGTTGCTGTGTCCCGCTCTGATCACTCACACACAGAACAGCTGACAGCTGTCTGTCTCTCCCTCAGTCACTCAGGTCTTTTCCCTTAACGTTTAGGCTTTCTTCAGCTTCAGGTTTGTTATTACTTCAGTTACTTACTTATGAACCAGTAGAGTTCTGGTAAACGTGGGTTCGTTCAGACGTGGTGCCGACTCGCGTTGCGTCTCTCCCTGTCGGAGATTTTTTTTCTTTTTTTTTACACACGCGCTCTCCCTCCCTCCGCCGTTCGTCGGAGTTATTATTATTTTTTAAACCGTCAGCTGGCGCTAACCAGCTCACGCACTGAGTGTCTGACACTTTCTTGCTGTATTTCTTTTAAACAAAATAGTGGTATAAATAATAGGCCTATTACAAATTAAGCTACACACACTCTCTCTCTCCCTCTCTCTCTCCCCCCTCCCCTCTCTCTCTCATGATCAGTGATACAGAATAATGAGTGATACACAGAGAGTAGCTGACTCTGTCTCTCTCTTACACACACACACACACACACACACACACACGGTGTAGAAATAAAATTTTAAAAAAGAACAAAAAAAATCACACTGATCATTAAAAAAAAAAATTAAAGTAAAAAAAAAGTTATGTTGAGTATGAAAACTCTTGTTCATTACATTTTACTTATTGCAACCACATGTGTTGTATTCATTATTGCAAAACTTGTGTAAATGAATATTTTGTTTGCTATCATGATCAAAACCGTTGATCTGAAGCTCGATGCTGTCCTGTAAACAGTTTTCTAATCAGCATTAAATATAATAATTTCTGATCAATCCATATCAATTGCATGCTTAAAATAACATACCGGTTAAAGCCTCGCCCATTTCAAGACAACCCGACCCACTTCTGGGTTAAACCCCGCCCACTTCCGGTTTAGGCCCCGCCCACTCCGAGTACAGATACAGATACAGATAATTCATATGGTTAACAGATACAGATACAGATAATGCTGTACTCGCTCATCCCTAATATATATAAGTAGGGGGTCCCCACACCATCTCTCCATCAGTTTGGGGGTCCTTGGCCTGGAAAACGTTGAAGACCCCTGCCTTAGGCCATAAGCCATTGGGTGGAAACATGTGTAAAACCATTCCTTTATTGAATTAATTTGTTAAAAGACTTTTTTACTAAAACTGACTAAAACTAGACGAAAACCTTGTTGAGTTTTCGTCGACTATAACTAGACTAAAACTATCACATATAGAAATGACTAAAATTGACTAAAACTAATAAGTATTTTCGTCAAAAAGACTAAGACTAAATCTAAAATGCCTGCCAAAAACAACACTGGTGTAATGGTGCCTTACAGGCAGGCTTTTGAACTAGTTATGGGATCGGCAGTTCTTTTGACTGTACTGAATCACTAGAATCAATTCCTTTAAAATGAGTCGTTAAAAAAATTTGTTTACCGAATCACCCCCCCCTGTAAGGGACAGTGCAAAAAGGAAAAAAAAAAGGGGGATGTGCGTAGTACAGTGCAGACATTCGCGGGAGAAGCAGCAAATATTACTACACGGTGAACGCGAGTCCTCTGTGCACAGTACATTCACTTTACATGATGCTACACAGATATGCTAAGTTTAGCAGTACGTGAATCAAGTCCTTTGCTCTGTGCATGCAAGTCCTTTGCTCTGTGCATGCAGTACACCAGGCAGTGAGTGACACAGCGCCACATTCAGCACAGTACGTGAACCTGAATCATGTCTGCAGCAGCAGTTCTCTGGTGCAGGTTCGCGAATCACCAGTGAGTGAGTGAGTAACAGCTTCCCCAGCGGCAGTTCTCTGTGTGTGCAGTAGGTTTGCGAATCATGAGTGAGTGGCAGCGCAAACACGTCCTCAGCACCAAACACGTCCTCAGCAGCAGTTTTCTGTGTGCGCAGTAGGTTCGTGAGTGAGTGGCAGCGTGAACGTGAATGGGCGGCCTCAGCCCCCAGTACATGCAGTGAACGACGGGCACAGAGAGTGAACTGGAGCCCTCAGCCCCCAGTACAGTGAACCACGCGCGAGGCGAGTGAACTGGAGCCCTCAGCCCCGACTGTCAGTGAACGCATCACTGAACATGCACCGTTCCCTCGCAATGAGAGTCTCTGCCACCAGATTCACAGGTCATTCAGTGATTCACAGACCACACAGCAGTTCCACTGTCGGCCTGCACGCTCGCTGTTGAGCTCAACTACTGAACTGAGAAAGGAACGAATCAGGTCAGGAAGTGATTCTAGTCAGTACGTTCACTTAAATAATTCGTTCCTTCGAACGAATCACTCGTGAACGACACAACACTATTTTGAACCCGTAAGTCACGACTTCAAGTCACCAGTTACGAGTTTGTAGCGTTCCAGGCAAGTTAAGAGTTACAACTGGGAGCTGGGAGTTGATCGATCTAGTACACATATGTCAAAGTACTTGAAATATTGCTTTATTCATTTAATTTACAGGACATGTGATCTTTCTTTGAAGGAAGTTTGTTTTTGTCTGTGAGCCTGTTGAAAAATGTTTTCACTTGAAATTACTGACAGAGCGATACAAAAATATTGGATTATTCATTTAATCGTTAAATAAAATACGGTACACTGTGTTAGGTTTTGGTTCAATAGGTTATGTGCAATCATTTTAATATGTTTTAATAAACATTGAACCAGTCCGGCCCTCGGCTTGTAGCAAATTTGGTTTTTTGGCCCTCTGATGTATTTGACTTTGACATCCCTGATCTAGTACGAGTCAATGGTTACTCGGTTACGTGCACCATCTATACCAAAATGTTATGTTATGCTTAATATTTTACAGAAATGCACAATGTTCTACACAAATTGTGTTCTCACTATTTTTATTTAGCTTTTGTGTGGTTTATGATAATTTGAAAGTACTGCAAAATGTCATAAAAATCAATACTGGACTATGATGGTTCAACTGCACTAATTGTGCTGGCACACAAACATAGCACTCTCATTGTTGTGATGCTATATATTATAAAACAGTAGTGTGTGATTGGTACTGTTGAAATTACCACAAACAAGTGTGTAGACTTGGCTGTCCCTAACGTTTGCGTTCATGGCCCGGTCATCCATAAATGTGCAGCCTGCAAGACGGCCCTGCCTCACAGTTCCAACACTATGGATCTTTTCCTTCTCCAGGAGTACTTGCAGGTCCACACTACAGAACCAGTTGTCACAAACCAGTTACCTTAAATCACAAAATATGAAACATGTAATGTTTTTAGCTTTAAAATATAAGCAAAAGTTGTAAACTTCTCAGGGTAGGTTCATGCTATGTAAGTCAATGGGACTCCATTACGTTGAAATGCACCAGGTATTTTCCATATTTGCATACTGTTCACATATGGCAACAAATATGTTTTAGGATATTACAAAAACAATTACATCAAAACTGAATTAAATGTTTAAAAAGTTTAAAGTTTACTTACCCCAGATAGTGATTTTGATTTTTTATTTGATGAAAACTTTCCAAAATTCTGAATAAAAAAAACAGTCCTTGGGAGCCCCACACAATTGTTTACATGTCAAATGTCCATGAGCAAAAGGGACTGGCAAACAGGATATCCTGGTCATGTGACCTCATAAATTGTATGTCCTTCAAAGTAAAAGCCCCCTTTTCACGATAACTGTAAAAACAAAAATGTTCATAACTTTTTAGAAAAATTGAGATAAACTAGGCTAATTGTTGCCATATGGCAACACTGCAATAGAGGGTTAGTTAAAGGGAGACACTGGAGATCTAGGGGAGCATACATCAGTCCGACTTCCCAAAAGTCCGACGGCTCATTTCTCCGACTACCCATTCTACAGTGGTTAGGGTTGGGGTTGGGGTTATGGTTATGGGTTTTGGGTTAAAGTTAAGGTGCACGGGCCTAAAGTATTGAAGAAAAAAGAGGAGAAGAGGAGGAGAGGAAAGAGAAGGAAAGAAGGAGAAGTAAAAAGAAGTGGTAAGGCTCAAAGACAATTAATAGAGGGGAGGGGGGAAGAGAGAGGGAATGAGGGGTAGTTTTAAAATTGTTGGCGGTGCCAACAAGGGGGGATAGAGGAGGGAGGGGAAGAAAAGGGGAGGAGTAGGAGTTGGGGTTGGGAGGGTAGTTTTAAAATTGTTGGTGGTGCCAACAAGGGGGGAGAGGAGGGAGGGGTGGATGGGTTTGATTACAGTTTTTCTCGATTGCTAAGACACATTTCTCGAAAGCTTCTCTCATTTTCTCTAAACTGTGAACACAAACCCCAATTTTCAAGCTACATTCACAAAACCTCAGATTCTTCTTGCAAAACCAAACTTTCACCTCAAAACAGTTCAATCTGTGCCCAAAACTGAACTTTGTTGCCAAATCGTGCCCCGAGTCAATCAAAATTAAAAACACTACTGAGCAGCCACTAAACACTACATAGAAAAATAGAAAACACAATGCTCAGCACATGAAGCTGTAGAAATAAATGTTTATCGTTCACTGTAGGCTAAATGCATGTTGCAAAACAAAAAACCTGTGCATTTACGTAACACTTTTCTCCTTCCCTTTCTTTCACCCTCCTCCTTACCTCTCCACATCCATTTCATCCCCTTTTCCTTCCTTCTTTTTTTCTGCCCAGTTCATCCCTCCCTCCCTCCCTCCCTCCCTCATCCTTTCTTTCTTCACCCTGTCACCTCTCATCTTCTCCTCTTGCAAAACAAAAAACCTGTGCATTTAGCACTTGTACATAGTAAAAAAAAAAAAAAGGAGTACAAAAAACAGAAATCTTGTGCATTTACACATAGCACTTGTACAGTACAAAGACAAACAGAAATCTTGTGCATTTAGCACTTGTATACAGTAAGCCTACGTAAAAATAAAGTACAAAAATATAGAAATGAGAAGTGCACAACTCAGCCACAGCGTAATTTCTCTGTACTGGGTCAGGCCACAGGACTTCATCCTGAACTAGCTACAGTATATGTGCCCTCACATCATTGGACATAAGTGTTATCAATTTTGAGTTGTTGTGTTCAACCGGTGAAACTTGTGCTTTACTTGTGTTTGACTTTTGCCACCTGTGCTCAGCATTTTGCAACACAGGTGCATCACAATGAAAATGTGTTGGTAAGATGTGTCTAAACAGGTGAAAAGTGCTGATGGTTTTGCCAAAAGAGTGACTGATTCAATCAGTGGGTTCAGGCAACTGAGAATTTGGTTCAGACAACAGGGTTTAGTGTTTTAGCAATTGAGAAAAACTGTAAGATGGATGGGGGGGGGGGGGGGAGACAGGGGAGGGAAAAAAATAAAATAATAGAATTAAATTAAATTAAGAAAGAAAATTGTGAGGAAGGAAAAGAGGGGGAACTGGGAATCGAACTCTGGTCTACTGGTTGGTAGAGCGGAGGGGTAACCAGTATGTCACGGGAGGATATAAGAAAAGTAGAAGAGGATGAGTGGATGGAAGTTATTGAGAAATAAAAGTTATAAAGATAATTAGGGAGGTAAGGGGGTAGACTGATGGGAACAGTGGGGGGAGAGGAGAGAGAGTGTAGGTGGTTAGAGGGTTAGATAGAAGGAAAAAATTATAAAATAAAAAAATTAGGGGAACTGGGGATTGAAACCTGGTCTATTGGGTGATAGAGCAAGTGTTCAACCAGTTGGCCATGGGCAGATATTGGGATAGTTGTAGGGGATGAGTGTTTTGTATCTGTTGGAAAAAGTAAAAGATAAAAAAGGAGATGAATATGGAAAAAAGGGAGGGGGGGGAAGGAGGATGATATAAATGGAAAAGGAATAGGGAGGGAGGGAGTGGGGTTGGGAGGGAGAAAGAAAAAGAAAAAGAAAAAAAAAGGGGGGGAGGGGAAGGAAGGGGAGGGACTGGGAATCGAACCCTGGTCTGCTGAGTGGCAGAGCAGAAGGTTAACCAGTTGGCTATTGGGGAGTGTAGGGATGGATGGTAGAATTGTAAGTGTAGGAAAACGTAAAAGTAGAAAAAAAGAAAGGGGGGGGGGAGGGTTTTTTTTTAAGAGGTGTCTATTAATTGTTGTTAAACCCATTGGGGGTGGTAGTGTTGAGTTTGTTGATCCAAATCTTTTCTGCACGTTTCCGTTGTCCTATTGTCCAGGTGTCACTTTGTTCTAAACCAGATATGATGAGGTTGGATATGGGATGTGTTTGAAAGTGTTGGACTAGTGGGGTGGTGAGTTTGCCTTGTGTTATGTTGTAAATGTGCTGGGATAGTCGGGTGTGGATGGAATGTTTAGTTTCACCTAAATAGTGTTTATTGCAGACGGTGCATGTGATAATGTAGACTGCGTTTGTGGTGGAGATGGAGAGTTGTCCGAAAGTGGGGGATGATGTATTTGTGTGTGGATTATGGATGAATTTTCTGGTTTTGTAATGGTTACTGTATTGAAGGTGGGGTATGGGTCTATGATCTGTATATTTGGATGTGATGAGAGATGATTGGAGATTTTTATGTTTCCGGAAAGCTGAGATCATTTTATAGTTATGAAATGCTGGGTGTTGAGTTTGTAGCAGGAGGAAGTTATTTTTAATGATACGGTGAAGGCCCTTGGTGCGGTTTGAGAAGGTGGAGACAAAAGGTATGATGTGTAATGGTGGATTGGGAGGTGTCGGGTTGGGATTAAGGGAGGGATGGGATTGAAGGTCGGGAGGGGGATGCAGACCCTGGTTAGGGTAGGGGGATGGGTTGGGGTTAGGTAAGGGAGGTGTGGGGTTAAGGTTAGGATAGGGGTGGGGGTTGGGAGATGGGTCAGATAAGGGGCAGGGAGAAGGATACAGTCCCTTGTTAGGGTAGGGGGATGGGTTGGGGTTAGGTGAGGGAGGTGTGGGGTTAAGGTTAGGATGGGGATCAGGTTTAGGGGATGGGTCAATTGAGGGGTGGGAGGAGGGATACGGACCCTGGTTCGGGTAAGGGAAAAGGTTGAGTTGAGGTAAGGGAGGTGTGGGGTTAAATTTAGGATTTGGGTTAGGGTTGGGGGATGGTGTAGATGATTGAGAGTAAGGGGCTGGAGGTGGGGTGGAATGATGGGTGGAAGGGGAAGAGTGAGTGGGAGCGACAGAAGCCAGGGTAGATGTTTTGATGTAGCGGAGGAATCTTTTGGAGTAGCCTCGGGGTCTGAGGTGGTGAAAGAGTGTGTTGGTTGCTTCATGGAAGTCCTGAATGTTTGAACAGATGCGGAAAAAACGGATGAGTTGTGATTTAATTATTCCTTTGAAGGTGTGTTTAGGATGATAGCTGGATTTGTGTAGTAGAGCATGTGTGTCAGTAGGTTTGAAGTATACTTTTGTGTGTAGTTTAGTGTGTGTGGTGTCGAAGTAAACAGTAGTATCTAAAAAGTTGACTGTAGTGGGTTCTAGTGAATATTTGACTTTGATGGATGGGTGGTGTGAATTAAGAATTTGGATGAAATCTGGGAAGGTGGATGGATGATGGGGCCAGATACCGAAAATGTCGTCTAAGTATCGGAGGAAAATGGTGGGTTTAAGTGTGCATTTGTCTAGTGCTTCTCGCTCCCACTCACTCACTCATATAAAGGTTTGCATATGAAGGTGCGAATCTTTGGCCCATGGCGGTACCGTGAATTTGAAGATAGTATTTATTGTGAAAATGGGAATCGTTGCTAGTGAGGCACAGGTGGATGAGTTGGAGGAGTTCGGAGTCGGGGCGGGTGGGGTCTGGGTTATTTTTGAAGAAAAGGGTTTTTAATCCTAAGGTAGTGTTTATGTTGGTGTAGAGGCTGTCAATGTCTATTGTAAACAGGAGGGAGTTTGGTGGAATTTTTATTGATTGTATTAATTGGATAAAGTGATAGGTGTCTTTTATGTAGCTGGGGTGGTGGGTGGAGAGGGGGCCTAAGAAATAGTCTATGTATTGTGAGATGTGGTAGGTAGAGCTGTTACAATCGGAAACTATAGGTCGACCAGGAGGAACTTCCAAAGGAATGGTCCAGGTGGTGGGGTCTTTGTGTATTTTTGGGAGTAGATAAAAGTAGCGTGGTCGTGGGTTGATTGGTCCTGATAAGTAGTTTTTTTGTTTTGAAGAAATGTACTTATTGTGGTAAAGGGTATTGAGGATTTGGTGGACTGTATGTTGTGTGTTGGGCTGAATGGTATTGTCTAGAGTTTTATAGTAAGTAGAGTTGTTGAGTTGACGGTTTGCTTCCAGGAGGTATTGTTGTCTATCCATAATGACTATTTTGGAACCTTTGTCGGCTGGTTTTATGATAATGTTGGGATTGGAAGTAAGTTTTTTGAGGGCTGTACGTTCTTGTGTTGATAAGTTATCTTTAGTGTCTGGAGGGGGTCGGAATTGGTGAAGTGCTCTTTTGTTTTTTTCTATGGTTTTGAGAGTAAGTGGGTGTAATAAATTATTGGCAGGTTCCCAGTTGGATGGACGGATGAAAGGTGTGGGTGTATGGTGAGGTTGGAGGTGGAAGTGGTCGATGAGTTTTAGACGTCTATGGAATTGGTGTAGGTCTTTTTGAAGTTCCTCCTGGTCGAGGTGTTTCGGTTGTGGAATGAAAGTGAGACCTTTTTCTAATAGTTGTAACTGGGGTGTGGAGGGAGAAAAAAGTGTTGCGAGATTTAAAATGTTAGAAGGAGAGTGCCAGTTTAGTTGAGGGGTAGTGTCAGGGATGTGGGGTGGGTCCGGGTTGGGTTTGATGCTTAGTGTAAATTCAATTGGTTTAACCAGTTTTGAAATATTGACTTGGCTGTAGCGGATGTCCAATGGATGTGATCTTTCTCTGTGACGAATGTGTCATGGGGTATTTCTGTAAGGATGGGGAAGTGGGTGGCCATAGTGTTATTGATAAGTGTGAGGGTATTTTTTTGGGTGGGTGTCAGATTTGGTGAGAAATCATTATGGGGAAATATATGTCTGCATTTGGGAAAATGTTACTTGCTGATCGGAAAAGTGATTTCAGCTGTTTAATGGATGTGAGTTTGGGGTCCTGGTCTTTGTTATTGAGTCCAATGGAAAAGATTAGGATTTTGACGTCTGGTTGTGGTGGTGTTTTTTCTAAAACTTTGGAGAAATGGTAACTGTTGGCTCCGGGGTAACTGTCTAGTTGGATGTCTGAGTGATTGTGGCCGGGTATGCGATTGATGTTAGAGTCTCCTAAGATAACAATGGGTTTACGGGGTTTGAAGAACCAGTCCTGAATTTTGCGGGAGGGTCGTGCAATGTGGTAATTAGGTCTGTACATGTTGATGTAGGGTGTGACAGAGGGCTTAGGTTTGGGGGGTGGGTTTAGGAGAATGGGTGCGGATTTGTTAAGTCTGGGGGTAACGGAGGGATCTGGAGTGGGTGGTTCGAGTTGTGAGTGGGAGGCAGAGGTGGAGGGGGATGGCGGGGAGGTAGGGGAGGAGGGTAAGGGATGGATAGGTGTAGGGGGAGGGTTGGGAGGGGAAGGGAGAGGGAAAGGGGGGGCGGGGGAAGGTAGGGGTTGATGTGAGGGGAGGGGAGAAGAGGTTTGTAAAGGTGTGGGTAGGGGGGGGAGGGAGGGGGGTGGTTTTTGTGTTAGTTTGGTTTTTGAGTTGGGTTCAGGTAGGGGGTGGGAGGTGGAGGTAAAGAGGAAGAGGGTATATCTGCTGATTGGGAGGAGGAGTGAATGATATCAGGAATGTGGGTGGAGACATTGGAGCAGGTATTGAGGGTGACAGTATGTAGGGTGACCTGTTGTAGTGGTAGGGGCTGGGTGTGGATTTGGGCGGAGACTTTGGTAGTTTTGATAGGAGGGAGGATAGGAGAGATGGGGGTGGGTGAGGAGAGGGAGGAGTTGTTGAAGGCTGTGGGTGGGCGGGCCCAAGTTACTTTTTTATGGGGGGTGGAGGTATTGGGGGCCGGTGGGGTTTTGTTGAATGTATTGTCATCTTGTTTTTTGGCAGGGGGAGGGGGGCAGGTGGGGCCTGTAGAGGTGGATGAAGGGGGGCGGATGGGGCCTGTACGGGTGGGTGGAGGTGCAGTAGGGACGTATATAGGATAGGGTGGTGGGGTGGGTGTGTCCTGGCGTTGTTTTCTAAGTTCCTCTGTTATTGAAGTGCGGGGGCCTAGGTAAAGGGAGAGTGCTGAGGGGGTAGTAGGTTTGGGTAGAGGGGGGTAATGTTCTTCTGGGATGGTGGGGAGAGGGTTGATGGCAGGGGGTTTGGAAGGTGGTGGGGGGGTTTTTTGGATATTGGGGTTATGGAGTGTTGGATGTGTTGTGGAGGTAGTGGGATGGTTGTGTTTGGGTATTGTTGCGGAGGTAGTGGCAGTACCTGGGGCTGGTGGTGTTCTGAGTAACTCGTGTAGTTTGTTGAGGGTGGTGGATGTGAGTCTTGATCCGTAACGTTTATGGGCCCAACCAGTGGCTATCTGTAATGCTAGTGGATTGTGGGTGGAGGTGTCTGTGTTGGCTATTGTGGTGTGGTAATGTTCCTGGAGTATTGTGATTGTATTTTTCATCCATTGAGTTGTATTTGCCTGTATTTTATTTCTGGTTTCCGGTGTGGGTGCTGAAGGTTTAATGAAATCCGTGAGTTTGTGTACCTGTCTTGTCATGCCTGGGGGAAAGGAGCCACTAGTGAGAGCTGTGTCCATAATATGTTTGTGATGGATGGCTTGTATCAGTTTAAAGTATTGTTTGCTAAGTTGTCTTGTGATTGGATCCGGGGGTTCTGTAAGGATGGGGTTGTGTGGGTTATGGGGGAGTCTGGGGTGTTGTGGGGTGGGAGGTAGAAAAGGTTGTGGGCGGGGGCGTTGTGGTTGAGGGGGAAGAGAGGGAAAAGGTAGAAGAGGTGGGCGGGGACGATGTGGTGGAGCGGGCAAAGAGGGAAGAGATAGAAGAGGTTGTGGGCGGGGACGTTGTGTTGGAGGAGGAAGAGAGGCAGGAGGTGGAATGGGTTGTGGGCGGGGACGTTGTGGTAGGGGGGCAAGAGAGGGAGGAGTCCTGGTGTTTGTGTGTGTGTGTGTGGGTGGAGGAGCCATTTTGAGGCCCAGTCCTGTGTGTAAGTAAAGGGGAGAAGTAGTTGTACATATTAAAGGAGAAAAAAAGGGAAAAAGAAAAAAAAAGGGGGGGGGGGGATTATTATTACTAGTTTAGATTAGGCAAGGTGTGTGGTAAGTAGATAGAAAGAATATTATAGTATAATAGTAGAGTAGACAATGAAGGTTATTGTATTATAGTAGTTCAGTAGGGTTCATAAGGGGTGTAGTCTTTGTAGGGGAACCTGTTGATGGATACTGGAACTGGAGCCGGAAGGATGGAGGATGGTGGAGGGGTTGAAAGGTCCTGGAGTGGATGCAGTTGGAGTGGAGGGTGGTGGAGAAGCCGGTGTGGACTTGGTTGTGGGTGGTCCTGCAGATGAGGGTGGGTCCTGGAGGGTGCTGGTGGAGTTGCCGGTGTGGAGGTGGTCGTGGGTGGTCCTCTGGATGGGGGTGGGTCCTGGAGGGTGGTGGAAGCTGTTGAAGTGGAGCTGGTTGTCCTGTAGGGGATGCTGGGTGCTGGTTCGAGTTCGGTGATAGGGGTAAAAAAAATAATAAATATATATATATAGTAGTTTTGCGAAAAAATAGTAGTCCTCAGGGAGAGAAAAAAAAAAAAAAAAAAAGAGGTTAGGTTTAGGGTAACGTTAAGGGTTAGGGCTACTTAAGTCAGAGAAATGGGAGGTCGGACTAATGGACGCAAAAATAAAGAAATGTATGGTCGGAGAAATGGGTAGTCGGACAGACGTCATGCGCCTGTTTGTGAGAAGAAGACATTCCTTTGTATGACCAGAGAGGCCCAAAGCTGATATTAGGGAGGATAGCAAGAATGACGCAGGTGTCCTTGAGATGCAGGAGGCGAGAAACTGGAAAGGTACCCGAATATGGAAGGGCCGGAAACAGAGTAGCTGTCTCCAGGATTGGATGGATCGTGTGCCATGAGGCTGGGACCAGCCTGTGTACCAACAATGGGAGAGCTAAACAAAAAAGACTCACGCACATCCAAAAGTGCAACCAGGTGCTGAGTCCAGGGAGGCGAACATCAAAAAGAACGAAGACGAAGAGCGCACTGCTCGAAACATTGTCTCCTTTTTTAGTCCTCAAATACATTTTTGTATGGGAGCTTCTACAGTGTGGCGAGTCCTTTCTTCTTTTTGATGAGAGCTAAGTCTAAACCATACTTCCTTCCCACCTGTTTTGACCAATAGAATTAATTCCATACACATAGTTCTAAATATATTAACGCGGTTGTAACGGAAAATCTTCGTCTTCTGATGGTTGCAGATAATTGCTTGCAGACTGCAGTTTCCTAATCAGAGACGATTTCTTTTAATGATCCAATTCAATAAATAGTTAACTGGGACGTCGTTGTTTGTCCTCTCTCAAATAAACAACACGCCTGACAATTTAGGTGACCCTGACGTGATTGAGAAGAGGCCTAGAGATTGGAGACCGGAGTCACTCCTCCGGACTCCTTACCACTCACAGGGGTACCCCAGAGATAAGGTTCAGATAAAAACTGCAGCAGTGTTGAAGGGTCTCAAGGCTAAGGTTCAAGTCCTTAGGCTTAGCAGGCCCCATATGTGTTACGAGTTTAGGTCCTATGTCAGAATTATGTAAGGGATAATGTATAGTTCGGAGGTTGTTATGGAGAAATAAACCCCGACAGGTTGTATGGAACCCCGACGCGAAGCGGAGGGGTTTCATTCAACATGAAGGGGTTTATTTCTCCATAACAACCGACCAACTGTACATTATCCCGCTTATTACACGGTTTACGAGTGAAATAATTAATTTGAAACATAATGTTGATCAAAAAACGACTTTCATCGATTTAAAATTGCATTTAGCGAATCTGCAAGACCGGTCACTTCCGCTGTTTTGCCGAGCCTCCTCCCGTTCGTGCATTTGAAGCCTTGATAATCAATCAGTGGATCGATGGATTACCATACACGTGTTAAAATGTGTGTATTGTGTGTAGTCGTATCTGTCATAAACAAGAGATTAACTTTACTGTTTACGGAGTCGCGGTGCCACCGAGACGAGAGGAGAGCTGACACCGGGTCAGAGGCTCTGATCAGCAGGTTTGGTTTCCAGCAGCGGTGTGGAAGGAGCCTCCACTCTCCTTGTAACAGGTTACAAATCATTTATCTAACATCACTATTAGTCCGAAGCTGTTTAATGACGGTAAAAATTAAACACAAGGTATCCTGCATAGTTTCTCTTTTCTGTGCTGCGCTGATCAGAGCGCCGTCCTTAGCAACGGTCTGTTATACATGACGACGGTCCGTTATACAGAAATAACAGACCGCAGAACGCAGCGCTGGACCAATCAGAGAGCAGCATTCAATAGAGCCGTGTAATAAGTTTTGATATGTGTCTGTCATAAATGTCTGTGAATTGTGTGAATTTGTAAACTATGTGAGTGGGTAACATCAGCAGTGTCTCAGTGAAATACGATAGAGTCTTGGTGAAATAGAGCGAGCAGTGCAAACTGTTCGAGCTGTGAAAACAGCATTTCATCATTTGAGTTTGAGTGTTCTGCCATACAAGCTGGTTGACTGCTGAGGGGAAAAGATGTTGTTTATTTAAAAGGTTAGAAGTCTTAGGACTGGGAAAGGTATCGACACTTAAAGGATCAGAGGTTTTCAGACTGAGAAATGTTCAATCAATCAATCAATCAATTTGTTTATTTCGGGCATGTCAATTTAAATCATCATCATCACACTTCATCATCAAATAATACAATACATGGCCGAAAGGGAAAAGCGGGAGAAGCAAAAGCTTATCTAGTCCCGCCCCCATTACCCGCAGAATAAGAATATTTGTCATACATACATATCTCTTTGCTTTTTTCTTCTTTTCTTATTATTATATATATATATATATATATACACACATACATATATATACATATATATATATATATATATATATATATATATATATATATATATACACACACACTACATATACACACACACTACATTTTGATGTAACATTCTTTTACTTATGACATTTTGACATAACATGTTACGGTAGTAGATAGTATACAGATCATAACATAATTTTTTTTTTTTTTTTTTTTTTTTACATTTTGATATAACATACTTTTACTTATGACATTTGACATGACATGTTGGCAGCAGGCAGTATACAGAGCTGAAGTTTAGCTCTAGACAGTACATACAGATTACGTGTGTGTTTGCACATGTGTCCATATTTGTCCGTCATGAGTCAGTCAGTCTCATCTTGTAGCTTGGCATGTCACAAAGTCATAGAATGGTCCAATTGACAGAGAGCAAAGTCCAGTGTACTGATTATTTGATGGTGTGGTGTGGAGTAAGAGCCCTTTTTTGCCATATTCTTTCATTCATCCATCTCCTCTGCAGCCTTTGCCGCGCTTAACTTGGCCATATCCTCCCGAGTTTTGGCCATGTCAGCTCGCAATATTGACACAAATTCACGAACTGCTGTGATGTCAGATCGTATCCCGACCACAGCACCTCGAGTAGTGGCGTTGTCCGCCCTCGCATTGCTCTGCTCGGAGGCGATCTTCCTCATTTTCTGATATTGCATGAAAATACCGCATCCCAGGGTGAACATCCCGATTGTCATGAACGTGAATATGTACACGTCCTCGACATCCTCCACATCCAGTGCGGCAAGGCAGAGGACTCTCCACTTTTCCCATCCATCCAAGATGTAGCCGGAGATGAAGGTTCCGTCCGGGCATCTGGGTTCTCCAGAGCCCGCACGCCTGGTTGAGAACACTCTGTCAATGGCATTCAGTGACCAGCTCAGCAAATCCATCGTGGACCAGTTGATTGAACTCAGCTTATCGATTGACAGGGCTCAGTTGAGTTCTTCAGTACTCTGATCTCTCACAGTAATGTCACAGCATGCATTAGCACCCCAATTTATCTGTACTTTGTTGATAGACATTATAACAACATCCTGCACAAACAGTCAGGCTTAGACCTTTGACATACAATTTTCTCTGGTTAAACGTATTGTTTGGGTACAAAATGTTTTTTGTTATGCTCCCATGCCGTCTCAGCACAGTGTCTGTTGACTCGTGTCTCTGACCTTTATCAGCCCTCCTGTGTTATTCTGTATCGGTTAATAGTTGAGTTGACATACTTTCTCTTGAAGACATTCAGTGTCTCTGAGTTTTTGACTTCATCTTCTAATGCATTCCACTGTTTGACACCTGTGATCGACAAGCAAAAGGATTTTAACGTAGTCCGAACCTTTCTTTGTCTGAGAATCTTGTTCCCTCTAAGATTGTGTCTCCCCTCTCTTTCTAGGAAAAGTATTTCCAGATTCATTGGGAGGCTTTTATTATATATGTTTGTATGCATTAAAGGGTTAAAGGTCTGACCAAAAGAATGTACTGCAGTACGATTGGAAATTTGGCTCCATCTGGCATGTTAAATGAGAAGTTGCAACTGACAAATGCAAAACGAAAGTGAAACCGAAACGTACAAACCTAAATTCCAGAGTTAAACCTAAGCACTTTGCCGCCATCTGGTGGACACAAAAGTACTAATAATAAGTGGAAAAGCATCATTGAAACTTAAAGGAGTCATCACCCGGAAATCGCATTTTTCCTTGTTAAAACATGTATACTGGTGTTGGACCTCAGTGGAAACTTGCCTGAAAACCTGGGGTTTGAAAGTGGCTGAGTTTTTTCGTTTGGGCTCTTTGTTTAAGCCAGAGTAGCTCATGAGGCTGCGCACCACAACATTACGAGATTTTGATTCTGCTCCTACGGTGACGTCACCGTGGAGACTGCTTTCATAAACACACCTCTCTTCCACCACCCCGACTTCTGCCGCGCCGCCATTACGTGTTGTTTTATTTCCCACTGTAGCGCTGTTATTTCGTCACTTTATTAAGTTTTAATAATTTTTCATGCGAGAAAGCAAGGGTTTAGATCCCCAATGTGCGGTTAGTTTATCCAAATGACGGCTGTTTAGAAGTTTTCTCCGCGTTGGGAGAAGTGAGGTGCAGCCATCTGCAGCCAGCACCAGAGGAGCAGAGGAGGAGTGACTCCTCAACCCGCCTGCAGCGCTCGTTTACCTGGCCGAACGACATCGTCATGCCGCCGAAAAAAACTATCGTTAATTTATTAAGTTTTAATATTTTTTTATACGAGAAAGTAAGGGTTTAGATCCCCAATGTGCGGTTAGTTTATCCGAATGACGGCTGTTTAGAAGTTAGCTCCGCGTTGGGAGAAGTGAGGTGCAGCCAGCTGCAGTGAGCACCAGAGGAGAGGAGGAGGAGTGACTCCTCAACCCGCCTGCAGCGCTCGTTTAGCCGGCCGATAACAACGTCGTCGTGCCGCCGGAGGAAAGGGTCGTTAATTTATTAAGTTTTAATATTTATTCATGCGAGAAAGTAAGGGTTTAGATCCCCAATGTGCGGTTAGTTTATCCAAATGACGGCTTAGAAGTTTGCTTCGCGTTGGGAGAAGTGCAGCTCCAGCGAGGCAGAGGAGCGGAGAGTGACTCGTCAGCAACCCGCCTGCAGCTGCTCGTTAACCGGTCAAACTACGTTGTCATGCCCGCGGAGGAAACGGTCGTTAATTAACTTACCCGCAGGTTTGTAGAGGTTTAGGCTACCGCCGACTGGTTAAATTCTTTTTAGGAGATAAATGTTTGTCTCATTGATGAAATCTAACAATTGTGGCAGTCGTATTAGTTTGTTTGAATGAAAAGTGAAGCTTCACACAGAGCAGCAGCAGCAGCAGCTTTGCACCGGGGCTCTGTAGCCTTCGTACAGAAATCACCACATTTGCATCAATAAATACATGTTTTACAATGAACCGATACAATTTTGTTTTATTTTATGAAGTTATAACATGGTTATGGTACACGACAGAGCAGCATAGTATATGCGGTTTCCAATACAGCCTGCATGTAGCCCACTGGGCCAGCCACCATTCCGGCTCTGTCCTCCCTGCGTCCAATCAATGCGCACCTCATTACATATTAATACAATGAACATCCGGACCAGTCAAAACCTCGCGCCTACTCTCACGAGAGAAAGTTGCCATATGAAAAAGTGTCAGAACAAGCTCTATGTTTGAATTTAAAAAAAAAAATGTTTCCAATAAGTTTTAAGAACTGATTCAAAGCAATTTAAGGGGGATTGGATACATTAAAAACCAGGTGATGACTCCTTTAATATTGAGCATTATTTACTTTTATCTTATTCAAGTCTTTCTTTTCCAATACTTTTTCACACCTAAAAATGTAGTGTTAGGGGCGGTGCGTGGCGCAGTGGTTAAAGCGGCCGCCCCATGTAGAGGCTACAGTCCTCAACGCAGACGGCCCCGGTACGAGTCCCGCATCGGGCAGACCTTTTCCTGCATGTCATTCCCTCTCTCTCTGCCTCCTCCTTTCCTGTCTATCTCACTGTGTGCTGTCAAATAAAGGCAAAAAAAGCCCCCCCCCCCAAAAAAAAGCACCCTTCCCTGTACTTTCCTTTTGTCTGTTTTGTTTGTTGTATGGCTCTTGTATGTATTCATATTTTAAGTGTATTGTAAGCCCACGAGGGCTGGGCACCTGTGGTTTATGACACTTTGAAAATAAAAACTAACTAACAAGGCTATTCTAAGTTGTTTAACATATCTCAATGTAAATAGCTGAAAATAAAACGTGAGCTTAGAATTATAAGGTTCTATCTCCATTTTTTTCAAAATTGAGTTTTTTGCATAAGATCATCCATTAGTGGTCTGTTAATGCCTGTGTGGTGTTATTTTTAAATTTTCAACATTTTTTAAATTAGTTATTCATAAAATAAAAAGGTTCTATCAACCAAAACACAAGCCGAGTTGGAACTTTGATGCTCAATATCTCGGAACTACCCAAAATGGAGATAGAACACTATAATTCTAAGCTCACGAAAATCTGAAATCCTGATCTCGTCTCATATTCATCTTCTGATGTCAAACCAAGATGTTTTTACTTTACTTCTGGAGGGAACTGTGGCAGGAGTGTTCACTACCTCAAGTTCAAGTACAGTTAAAAATAAGATGATGCTGCTGACGCCTACAAGTATTTCCTGTGATCTTGGAGTGGCTGTGTGGCTAGCCCTTGTTTTTTTTTTATTATTATTTCTTGTTTAAGCTTTAGTGAATAACTCATGAAATAAAGTCCAATAAATAGTTGTAGTCTATGAAACCTTATATGGCTAAAATAGAGTAGCCTAAAAGAACTGTTATTTCTTATAAAAGTATATACTCAGAAGAAAAAAAAGAGACATAAAAGTGAAAGAGAGAAGTGTTCCAGGAAATGAGAAGTGTGTCTGCATGTTGTTTGTAGCTCAGTTTTCTGTCCTCCTTCTGTTTCCTCGGTAATGAATGATGCACAGCAGCTTTTTTCTCTGAACCATGTCGAGCAGACTGCAGAGAAGCCTACGCTTTTTGGTGATTGGTAAGACATATCAATCATTCAATTCAGTTCAGTTAATTTAATTGGAAATGAAACAATGCACATGTACTGATCAAGGCCATTTTTTTATTCTGTAGTCTCTTTTCTTTTGGTTTCATCTGCACCAGCTGGAGGTCAGTCCATTCTTTTGTGACATATGTCAAATCTTTGTAGTTTTGAGCAAAATATTAAATGATAGGTGATGTCTTGTGCCTGATAGGTGCTCAGGTCAGACTGGCTGGATCTGGATCTACTCAGTGCTCTGGAAGAGTTGAAATCTATCACGACAACACCTGGGGAACAGTCTGTGATGACGGCTGGGACTTAAAAGATGCCATGGTGGTGTGCAGACAGTTGGGCTGTGGTAAAGCACAGAATGCCCCTCTAGGACCCAGTTTTGGTGTAGGAACTGGGGAAATCTGGCTTGATGATGTGGAGTGTTCAGGAATTGAAGAGTCTCTAAGTAAGTGTCAGCACGGTGGATTTGGGAGACACAACTGTGGACATAGTGAGGACGCTGGTGTCGTTTGTTCAGGTGAGAGAAATATTGACTCACTTACTGTTATAGGAATCATGATGTCAAAGTGAATCTGTTAGAAATCCAGTTAATACAGATCTGTAAGTGAGCGCCAGTGCAGCAGATTGTGGCAGGGGACAGGAAACACAATGAGGAAGTTTGAGTGTGAACTTCTGTAGATTACAAGCAGTGGCCTTTTTCAAATAAATGTAAAGCTTGGTATAATGCCTGTTTTTAGATTTGATGATCAAGAAACAAATGTTGAAGAGCTACAGAAACCTGAACCCACCTGATCAGTATCAGTGCTGACACTGACCTGATGAAGCTGGTCAGGTGTTGGACATGACATAACTGATCCACATTTAATATCATTTCTTTGTCAGTGTGTTTCCTCTGGAATTTATATTCATTCAGTCACAAATGACAGCCAATTTGTACACTTGTGTTTGGTTTTTACTTTTTATATGACTGAAATAATTTTCAAACACAAACATGAATCATATTTGACAGAAGTGACATCAAATGCTATTTTTGAGGAAGTTATTAAAGTTTAGTTTGTTATGTCTTGTGCCTGATAGGTGCTCAGGTCAGACTGGCTGGATCTGGATCTACTCGGTGCTCTGGAAGAGTTGAAATCTATCACAGCAACATCTGGGGAACAGTCTGTGATGACAGCTGGGACTTAAATGATGCCATGGTGGTGTGCAGAGAGTTGGGCTGTAGTACAGCACTCAGTGCCCCTCATTCAGCCCGTTTTGGACAAGGAACTGGGGAAATCTGGCTTGATGATGTGGCCTGTACAGGAAGTGAAATGTCTCTGAGTGAGTGTCAGCACAGTGGATTTGGGACACACAACTGTAACCATGGTGAGGACGCTGGTGTCGTCTGTTCAGGTGAGATTGTAACAGAGGTAACTTTTTACCCACCAGGTGGATTTACATGGAGCCAAATAATCGGAAGAAGAATCGGTCTAGATGTCCAAACTGAATAATAATGTCCATTCTTTTTTTTTCCTAAGTATATTTTTTTGGCTTTTCATTGCCTTTAATCAACAGCACAGTTGAGAGAGAGACAGGAAATGGGGAGGCAGAGAGGGGGAATGACATGCAGGAAAGGGCTGCCCGATGTGGGATTCGAACCGGGGCCACCTGCAGTGAGGACTATAGCCTCAACATGGGGTGGCAGCTCTACGTGAGCTAAATGCCACCCCAACAATGTCCCATTTTAACACCTCAGTCAGAATAAACGGGCCCAAACCAAATGGAATTGTATTCAGTTTTAGAGGGGTAGAATATTCCTTCTCCCAAACCAGTCAAAAGTACAATTATATCATGGTAACTATGAAACGGAATGTTGTCTGGTTGCGTTCTGTCTGTGCTTGATGTAAACTATAGTTTCCTAACTTGCAAATGCTTGAATAAAAGTGTCAAAACAATGAAAATGTCTGTACTAAACGGACGATAGATTTCCACCTTTGATCAGTCATGTGATGTTGAGGTGGCTCAACTCACTAGCATTTATTGTTGGTCCAAACCCGGCTCAAACCAGCACATCTGTTCGGGCTGTTTCAGCCAATCTGTGCATGTCACACAGCTGTAAAGCGTCCGTTCTGAATAAACACAATGGTACATGTAAACACCACATCTTAATAGATCACGTCCAGTGTTGTGCAAGTTACTGAAAAATAGTAACTAGTTAATGTTACTAGTTACTTCATTTAAAAAGTAACTCAGTTAGTAACCGAGTTACTTAAACCAAAAAGTAATGCGTGACTGAGAAAGTAACTTTTCCGTTACTTTAAAACGTTGTTGTTATTTTTTTCCCCCAATGCTCCCAATAAATAAAGGTTGATTGAATAGGCTTTGTGCAGCCTATAGCTCCACTACTTCCTGAATTTAAACCAGCTCCTTTATTTCCTGTCTTACATTATTGGACAAACTGATTAATCCAGGTGTGTCTGTAGTCACAACAATGGTCAGACACACCTGGATTCTGGAGCTGTGGAGCTGTGCATAAAGCCTTTTCCCCTCTCATTTCAGTTCTGTACTGATGCTGATGAAACAACGCGTGTTTTTATCTGTAAAATTTTAGCTAACGTTACCTTAGCTCGCTGTCATACCCTGTCCTGAGGCAGTTGATGTGTGGCCAAAACCTGACACCTTGCGTTTTATTCAACCAAACTGTAGTAACGCGCCACTTAACATTTTCAGTAATGGCAACGGCGTTGCAACGATGGGAAAAGTAATTAATTAGATTACTCGTTACTTAAAAAAATAACGCTGTTAGTAACACTGTTATACTCTAACACCGTAATTACCAATACTGATCACGTCACATGTGAACTCTTGAAATCTTCATTCGGAATGCTTTGAATCAGAATGAAAAAACTCTGCATGTAAACCTGGCTACTGAAACATGGTTATCCGTCTAAAAAAAAAATCAGGGCTGCTCTTCTTTTTTCAATAGAAATGAAATGTATGATTCTACCACATGTTTTTTTCCTGGTCTGTTTTGACTTTTTCTGCTTCAAACAGTAACACTCGAACTTTCTTCAAGTTTATATTTGTAAACTGATTTGTTCAGTTCGGTAACAAAACAGACAGACAGATTGTGCCACTGTGATGCAACTAGCTTTGCAGTCTCATAAGGAACCAAACCTGGATTAGAACCCAATAAATAAAGATAAAAGACAGGAGTACTGTAAACTATACATCTTTGACAGCTGCCTATTTGAAATGGCTCATCCTTTTTGTCAGTTGACAGTTACTCAGGAGGATGTTTTACAACTACATGCTCACTGAGCTCAAAAACCAAAGTACATTCATGTCTCTTGTTGTGTCTTAACCTGTTTATTGTGTTACTTCTTCAGGGAGCCTCCCAAAGCCAACTATCTCCATTACTCCTGCTGGTGAGGTCACATGGGGTCAGGAAGTCAGCATCACTTGTTCCACTTATGCTGAGTTTGTAGGTGGAACATTTATTCTGACAAAGTCTTCAGGCTCATTCAGAAAAACCCAAACGTCAAGCACCAACTCTGCTGCATTCACTATCTCCAATGTGGATTTTGACAAAGAGGGATTGTACCAATGTCAACATGAGAGAAACAATTTGGGTCAAACTCTCAGCTCCCAGCAATCTGATGTAGCCAGACTTACTGTTACTGGTAAGAAAATCAGTTAAATTTTCCTGTGTTGTTCATTAAAGGGTAGAAAATCAATAAGTCAGACTCATTATGGCTCAGTTCAAACACACTTAATGCTGTAATATTGTGCTGCTCTTTCAGTGACCTTTCCCAAGCCCAACATCTCCACAAAGCCTGCTGGTGTGGTTACCTGGGGTCAGGATGTTGGCATCACCTGTTCCATCTCAACCCGGCATTTAGGTGGAACATTCACTCTGCAGCAGACACCAGGATCATTCAGAAAGACTCAAACATCAAGCTCCAACTCTGCCACCTTCAACATCCGTGAAGTGGACCTTGATAGAGAAGGACGGTACCAGTGTCAGTATCAGTATTCAGGACGAGACTTCAGATCTCCTCAAAGTGACTCTGTCAGTATCTCCGTCGCTGGTAAGAAAAGCAAATAAATCAGTGTCATACATAATAAAATAAGAAAACATAAAAGAGCAGAGATTCTGTGAATGAAAGCGATATTTTCAAAACTTACCAAATTAATTGTAATCAGTAGGACCTGACCCTGCGTGGATGAGCAGTATAGACAATAGATGGATGGATGGTTGAGAACAATCTCACCATATGAATTTAAATGGTAATGGGGGCACCCAAGAGCAATTAACTAATTAAGATTAAGTTCTTACTGTAGATTATGGTATGGATTTGTTATTGTTTGTGTTTCCACTGCCCCAAATTGCCAAAAAGGTGATGCAATGAAATGCCACCCTAGCCATTAGTGATTTTCCCTTTGCATTGAAAAATGTATTGTTTGCAATATACCATATCTGTCTTTTATTTTCATTTTACACAGTGCCCCTGCAGCAGCCCAACATCTCCGTGACTACTCCTGATGGAGGGCTGGTCTGGAGTCCTGAAGATGCACAGGTCACAAAGGGTTACAGCTTCATAATCACCTGCTTTATTTCCTCACACTATCCTGGTGGTGTTTTCTCTCTCATCTTCTCTGGTTCCAACACCACTGCCACCAAGCCTGCAGTCAACCACTCAGCCTCCTTTGAGTTCCCTGCAGCTGAGTATGAACACCAGGGCAACTACAGCTGTGTGTATGAAGTCACATTGTCCGCAAGGACATTCAGATCTCCAGATACAACACCAATAAGCATTGTTATCAAGTGTAAGTAGAATTTAAGCTCATCATTTTAACATTATTTGACAATGGCACTGTTGTGTTCCTGATGCAGCATGTGTACTCATAGATAACATGTCCGACAGGGTTTTCAGTTATTCTTTTTAACTTTCTATTTTACCATAATTTTCTTCAACAAGTTAGAGAAAAAATATCACAGGAGCATGTGGGAGTGGGCAGAAACAGAAACAAACTCTTTTTTGTGGTTTTTTACCAAATTAGTTTAAGTATGTCACTCTGTGTTTCAATGAAAGGCCATGAAAGCACATTTAAGTGTCAAAAGCAGAAGTACTTAATACAAAAAATGGCTCTCGTGACTTTCATATTAGTAGATAATGGGCTCTATGCACAGCTCCACTATTAACTTAAAGCAGAAGTAAGTGGTTCGGTCGTTTTCGCTAATGCTGCGTTCCGGGCAGGCTTTTGAAATCGTAAATTACAGCTTCAAGTCACAACTTACAACTTTGTAGCGTTTCAGGCAACCCACTCGTGTTTTTCCGACCTGTTTTACCGGTGAAAGTCACTTTAACGGCCACTCGTAACTTCCGACTGGTGAACTCGTACCAGATCGAATTGGTACCACTTCACGGTCGAAAAAATACGAGTTTCCTTGAACGCACCATAACAGTCCTCGTCCCTAAACAAAACACACCAGACCCCGAAATGATCGCTGCAGGGTGTGAGCCGGCCGCAAACGTGTGCGTCACGTGCTGCTGGTGTGAACGACACAATCGGTTAACAACGGCGCCAAAAGGGAAATGGCTCCGCTCTCGGCGCTGCGTGGTGTACGGCGCTTCCACGACAATCAAACAAGCTCCTCTCCTCACTTTTAAATGCGCTGCAGGCGAGACGCGAGGGAGACAGTGACGCCAGACAGCCAAACTTTTTCCAGGAGGAAACTGATGTTTTGGTCAAGCTCACAGTGGCTGAATATATGGTAACAGCAACATATCTCCACAGACTGATGAAGCAGAAGTAGTCTGGGAGGAGGTTACTAACCAGATATGCCCTGATATATTAAGAACCGCTTTTGATTATTTATAGATTATTCTGAAAGGGGAAGTCTAAAAACTGTACACTCAACAGAACATGGCATGTGGAGACAATTAGTCATGTCTTCTGGGATTAACTCTTTAATGCTTCTCCCCTAGTGCCTTTGATGCTGTTGGCCTCCTTATTAAGTGCTGGGATGGTGGTGCTGCTCTTACTCGTCTTGTTGGTGGTTTGTCTGGTGCGCAGGAAAAGAAAACAAGACGACAAGCCTGATGTTTTCATTTTCAGTCAAGGTTGGTGCTCACCAGGACACACACAGTTTACAACATTGAAATACACACTTTAATAAAAGTGCTTACATATGTATTCACATTTTCTTGTGATGCTTTGCATTTCAGTGGTTGAAAACGAATATAATGATAATGATGATGATGATGATGATGACGGCAATGACTATGAGAATATTGATCAAGAGAACGATGACAAATATGACTACGAGGATGTGGACGCTGCCAAAGATTACATAAAGCCCATAGAGACATGTTTCAGTGCGGAGGACAACGGAAAAGATGATGAAGAAGAAACTGGTGCTGATGAAGAAGAAACTAGTGATGATGAAGAAGAAACTAGTGATGATGAAGATGACTATGTAAATGTGACTCCATCCGTGGACATTATTGAAAAAGATGAGGACATTTATCAGAACTTTTAGATGTCTAGTAGTCAAGTGATGAATACAGACTAAGTATGGAGGCTGTCTGGCCAGTGCGTGTAGATTTGTTTTGCTTTTTTTTGTAGCAGCGTAATGTATCTATTCGTATCGTTTTGTCAGTGGTCCGACCCGACCATGCCTTCCAGAGGTATAGAATTAGACTACTTAGAAATAGCGTATCTTCACACTGATGGGCTCATTTGCTGTTGTAGGTGACAGAGACACATCAGCAGAAACCAGAGACTTTTGCTTGTCCAGTTAAAAGCTCCGTACAGGAGTTTTAAAAACTAAATATGAAAATAAGAAAACAACCACATTTATCGTTTTTCCACTTAAATCAACATTGGAAATGTAGCGTAACAATAACAGGGATTGCTGTATTTTTCTACTTTCCCTTGAGAGTTGAAGGCTACAGATGAAATCAGTGGAGCATGGACCAAAAGTAAAGTCTGATGAAAGTGAATTGCGTTTGAATTGCGTTTGAATTTTTCCATCAGTAAAAGACACTTTGGATCTGTTGACTGTACTGTATGTTCAGATTAAGCTAAAAAAATAAATAAAAAAAAGATAGCTTCCCCAATGAAGAACATTTAGGTCACCAGTAGATAACCCACCATTAATCAAGCGGGAGCCACTGTTTAGCCAGTTTTAGTTTTAGTTTTCATTTTATTTAGCTTTTTATTGCAAGTCTGTACATATATATCTGTAGGTTGTACATACATACAATATCTAACTGGCAACGATGTTGTTAGATTTAGCCACTAGCCTTAAATAGAGTTAGTGGCTGTATTTTTCTACTTTCCCTTGAGAGTTGAAGGCTACAGATGAAATCAGTGGAGCATGAACCCAGGGCCGTTGTATAGGGGAGAAAGATGATGATAATTCTAGAGGCCCAGCGCCCAGTGGGGCCCACAAAAAACCCCAGTAGTCTAATATTTGTATGACTGAATTATTCTGCATAAGACCCTGACTAATACTCATAGTAATGCTGCATTAGCATCAAAACAAAGTAGGCTAAATAAAAAATTATAATACATACGTACTCGAAAAAAAGACAAAAAATAAAACAAAAAACTGGACAAGTTAGGGGGTAGGGGCCCACTTTAGTGTTCTTTAAGGGGCCCCAGAATTCCCAGCAACGGCCCTGCATGAACCAAAAGTAAAGTTTAATTAAAGTGAAGTGCGTTAGAATTTTTCCATCAGGAGAAAAAGACACTTTGGATCTGTTGACTGTACTGTATGTTCAGATTAAGCTAAAGAAAAGAAAAAAAGATAGCTTTCCAAATGAAGAACATTTATAAGGTCACCAGTAGAGATCCCACTTGCCCACCATTAATCAAGCGGGAGCCACTGTTTTAGAGGTAAGATCGGGCCTAAAAAATCCAGCCCGACCCGACCCAGGCCCGCGGGATTAAAGCCCGACCCGACCCGAACCCGAGCAATTAACTTGATTTGCAGGCCCGAGCCCGAACCAAACCCGACATTTCATATTTTATTTGTGAGGACTCAGAGTACGTCCTTAATCTAGCGCGGCACTTTAAGAGAGAGAGAGAGAGAGAGAGAGAGAGAGAGAGAGAGAGCGCAGAGAGAGAGACGGGGAGAGGGAGAGAGAGAGAGCGCAGAGAGAGAGAGAGCGCGCGCAGAGAGACAAAGAAGAGCAATGACGGGGTGGATAATAGACAGACTTGGGCTTAAAATCTTGGGCTTACACTGCAAGACTATTCGTCTGTTCACATCTCAAACTGCACGAGCTTCCCTCTTCAGTCCTACGTCTCAGATCAGTCTCAGACCCCCACTAATTGCACGTCGTTCTACGATTGCTCTCCACCACGATTACCCTGCGATGCCGCTGAGATTTGTGCTGCTCTATAATTGCTCGATTGTAAACATCAAATTGACATTGGTTCCTGATGTTGGTTCCTGTAGCAGAGTCCATGTGGAAGATCAGACCGACAAACACACAGACAGACAGCGCGCATCACCTCCAAGGCCGGTGCTGCAGAGAGAGAGAGAGAGAGACAGAGAGAGGGAGAGAGAGAGAGACGCTACTCTCTCCAGCCAGCTGACGTGTAGTTCACCTGCGGCTCACCTGCAGCTGTCAGAGGAGCCTCACTAGTTCTCTCTCTGGCCTGCACTTTGTTTAAAAGTTCAGCTGATCAGTTCAGCTGAGCTGAGCCAGAGCACAGTGGACGTGGCTGGTGTAGGCTCGCTATTTTATACTGTATCGGCAAGAAAAAAAATAATCGTCCTCAATCGCTGATTGTCTGATAGTAGCCTACGTGTGTGTGTATTTGTCAGGCTGATCTTCCACACCACGGACTGCGCTGCATTACTGATCATCACCCGGTCACCCTGTCTGTCACAGCTGTGGTCTAACTTCAGCTTCTCACTTCCCTGTCCCTCCTCTCTCTGTCTGCCCGTTCTAACTCCATCTGACGAAGTTCAGCATCCTGTCCTGTTTAGTTAAATAGCAATTACCTTACAGCGCCCTCTCTGTTTTTTTTTTCCCCTAATTATTTATTTTATAACAAGTATTCCTCAGTTTAGTATCTCCACACATCGTTTATACATTTCTATAAACATAGCCTATATTAAAAAAAAAAAAAAAAAAAGTCAGCAAGAGAGAAGCCCGGCCCGGCCCGACCCGCTCGGGCTCGGGCTCGGGCTCGGGCTTAAGATCTTACCTCTACACTGTTTAGCCAGTTTTAGTTTTAGTTTTTGTTTTATTTAGCTTTTTATTGCAAGTCTGAACATATATTTTTATTGCAAGTCTGTACATATATATCTGTATATGATTGTACATACATACAATATCTAACTGGCAACGATGTTGTTAGATTTAGCCACTAGCCTTAAATAGAGTTAGTGGCTTTATGCCATAGTCTTGTCAACACAAACTGTCAAATGTTCAGAAGGTTCTCATTTTAACTGAGGCTGCACTATTTTAGGATACACTCATGTGGGTCAAACTATGTGGTTGGTTTAGACATTTTCCTTGCTTTGTTAAACCAAACTAATAAATGAATAAAACTCTCTAATGTCAACTGAATGTGAGAATGTTATGAGCAGTTTTGTAAAAACTTGAGTGTCTTGCAAACAGATTTGGGCCACATTTTCTAAACTGCACCAGGAGATTTGTGCATGAATTGTATTATGTAAAAAAAAAAAATATTTGTAAAATACAGTCAGCATCCCAAACATAGAGACAATTTTGTTGTCTTCCCAGTGCACAATACAAATACATACTGTCATTATAGTGTGGTGCAGCAGGCTCCTGAGGAACAAGGTGAGAGAGGGCAACAACAGAGAAATATTAGTCTCTGGACAGGCTTGGGTCACACTATGTACACTTCCAGAAAAGTTGCCCGCTAAAAATTATTTTTAAAGAAACCATAAACTGTTTGCAGAAGTGAGTCATTGTGGTTAGAATCAACAGTACCGAGAAGCATTTGCAATGTGTAGGATCAGTTGTCATATGCAGAACCTACATAAACTCCTATGCATTGTTGCACATCATGTTAAAAGGGACAGTATGTAACTTAATTGACTTTTTATTAGCAAAAATCAAATACTGCTTTCATAAATACGTATTTACCTAAGTCTAATCACAACCGCATACAAATGATAGCTGTCTCGTGACTTAGAATGAGTTGTTTACAAATACATAGGCGGTGGGTGCACCCACCGGAGGCTCTCATGTTGCATCGCCATCTTTGAATACTGTCAGGACTGGCTCCTTTTCCTGACAAACAACACGCGGAGAGGGGAAGGTGCCGACAATAATCTTATTTATTTGGAACAACAATCAAAGGTAAAACAATCAGTAGTGGAGGATATCAGTGGTGGGTGCGGGTGCATGGATGGATATGTAGGTGTTGTCTGTGCATTAAAACCAAGAGGACAGTCGCAGCGGGGGAGCTGCAGGACGCCAGGTCATGAATGGGATGAGAGAGAGGGAGACGGCGATCTCCACCCGGCTTTTAGGAACATAGCCACGCCCCCCTACGGCACGCACACCGGAGGCCCATGAGTAATCCTGAGGGAAGGAGAGACAGGAGAGCGAGAGGGGCGCCGCACACACACACACATACACACAACCGCTTGGGGTTGTCACACCCCCCCCCTTAGGACGGGACCCCAAAGGGGAACCGGCACAGTAAACCCACAACCTGTTAAGGGTAGCAGGACCAGCTCCATGTTAACCATTTACAGTTGTAACCATACTCTAAATAACATGAATTATATGAACAATTCCCACTGCAAAAACCTCAACCCAACTCACCCAGCCATCCCAGAACTCTGCAACCTGGTACCGGGGAAGCCTATTTAAGAGTTTGAAAGGACGGAGGAGCAGGAGTGTGAAAGCGGGGATAAAGTCACATGTCATCATACATACAAGATTAACAATGCACAACTGACCCAATACCCCATTAACTCTAAGGCAGAGGCGCCCTAGACAAAGCATCTGCCAGGATATTATCTTGCCCTTTAATATGGCGTATGTCTAAATCATAACCCTGCAAAAAGAGAGACCACCTGACCAGTCTCTGATTTGGAGTTTTCAAGGAACCTAAGAATGTCAAAGGGTTGTGATCTGTGTAAACAATTAAAGGTGCCGTCCCACCTACGTACACCTCAAAATGCTGTAAGGCCAGAATGAGACCCAAAGCCTCCTTTTCTATCACTGAATAGTTGGCCTGATGTCGATTGAACTTTCTCGAGAAAAAACAGACTGGTCTCAACAACCCCTCGTCCCCTCCCTGGAGAAGGACGGCACTGGCCCCGACCTGGCTGGCATCAACCTGTAAGACAAACTGTCGGTCAAACTGGGGAGCAGCCAACACAGGACAGGAACACAGTAAAGACTTTACATTCTCAAAGGCCTGCTGGCACGCAGTAGACCACACAAACTTAGCTCCACCCTTCAGTAGCTCAGTCAGAGTCGGTGGTGGAAACTCAGACACAGCTTGCACCTTAGCCTGAACAGGAACAACATTACCCTGACCAACCACACGCCCCAAGTAAGTAACAGTGGCTCTAGCAAACTCACATTTGGCTAAATTTACTGTCAACTGGGCCTCAGCCAACCTCTCAAACAACTCTTTCACTCTCTGTAAATGTGAATGCCATGTGTCACTATACACAACCAGATCATCCAAATACACTGAACAGCCCTGTGACAAAGTGGGTGAGGCCACACCATTTGTCCCTTTACAGTTCATTTCTATTTGAGTTATCTTGCTTGTTTAGTTTGTTTATCCAGTACAATATTATGCAGACACATCCTATCCCGGGTTTGGTTTGAGTTTGCAGTATATTAAGTACAGATCATTTACATCAACATGTCCAGATAAATCAAACACAGACAAGTAATGTTAAGTTAAATATGTTTATTGGTTCAGCTCAGTTTATGTGCAATTAAGTTTTACAGATACATTATTGGTTTCTTTGTTTTATACTCACCATGTGGTCCAGGGGCAAAAGGAGGAAAGGTGCAGTACTTCCTGCTTTTATATCCTGGTTGACATCATCAGTGAGGTCATCGGGTAAACCATCTATGGGGGGATGGAGATATGTGTGTGAGTGTTAAATGTGTATGTTTGATATTCCATAATGTATTGTGGCACAGATGTGTGTGTATGTGATATAGATTATATAAAATCCCTTTGTGAGGAAGTGAAGATTAAAAGTGTATGCTTACCTGTTTCAGGAGAAATGCGATTCTTCCCTGCAGCTTGGTTGAGTCCAGGTGGATTCCTGTCTTAGACTCCCAGCATGCAGGGGAAGTCAGTTGAGTGTGTGGTGTCAGAGAGAGAGGACATCAGGTGTGCAGGAGAGTGCACAGTGTTTTCACTTTTGAGTTGAGTTATTTTCAGTTAAGCTGAGTTAACTGTTATTTCCTTAAGACTTTTTGTAAATATCTTTTTTTGTTTATTTCACTGTGCATTTTTGGTGGCACTTTTTGTAAAAATAAATCTCTATTTTTGATAATTGAAACCTGCTTCATGAGTCTGCCTCCTACAATCCTTCACTCAGGCCTGCCCTACCACATATGGTGGCAGTTGGTGGGTCCCAGGCCATTAGGAGGCAGTGAAGAATATGTCAAGTACAGGTAGAGGAAGAGGAAGAGGAAAGAAATTCGGAGCAGCCGAGTGCTCACCAGCGCCCACCATGTCCCAGGATGTCGATGATCAGCAGGGAGCAGCAGCTGGTCAACCTGAGGAAGAAGAGAGCATGGCTGAGCTCTCAAGTCTTCTGCGGTGCCTAATACAACAGCAGGCAGAACGTGATGCCAAGGCAGAGCAGGAGGGAAGACGACAAGAGGACAGGTGGCAACGATTCCAACATCAGCTTACCAAGCTCCAACAGGAAGTTCATCAGGACCGTGTGGTTCGTCAGCTGCCTAGGGACGAGGCAGGAGCACCTGGCCCATCCACCTACTCTATAGAGCAAGCATCTGATGGAGGACAGCCTCCCAGTCTGGTGAGGTTTTCGGGTTGGAAAGGCCCGAAGATGCAGCCATATAGTGAAGGTGAGGACATTGAACACTATTTAATCACCTTTGAGAGAATTGCTCATGCCTGCCAGTGGCCACAGGAGGAGTGGGCTCTCCACCTAGCCCCACTGCTGGCTGGCAAAGCACGGTCAGCGTATGTGGCAATGGACATTAATGACACTTTGGACTATGAGAAAGTTAAAGGTGCTGTTTTGCAGAAATTTGAAATCTGTGCAGAAACGTACCGTGTGAGGTTCCGTTCCAGTTTTCCAGGAGAAGAGGAGACCCCAAAAGAACTCCAGGTCCGTCTCAAGGACCTGTACGACAAGTGGATGACACCAAAGAAAAAGACAAAGGAGCAAATTGGAGACATCATCGTCATGGAGCAGTTCCTTAAAGGCCTGAATCCTGAGCTCCGCACCTGGATCAAGGAACGAAACCCAAAGACCTCCAGAGAAGCAGCAGAGTTGGCTGAATCATTCCTGGCTGCACGGCGCCCCCCAAAAGAATACCTCCCAGCTAACCCCCGCCCACCCATACCACCAAGTAAGACTGTCGGCAATGAGTTGAGACCTAGGTCCATAAGACATAGCCCCTCCTTTTCAAACCCTGCTAAATTTGAGCCAAGAAATAAAGCTCTCTTAGCATGTCATTCTTGTGGTCAGAAAGGTCATTTTAAGACAGAGTGCCCTAAGACACATGTTAGCAAAAATTACATGTGTTTTGCTCCTCAGCTAACTATTAAAGGGGTAGAAGGGGATAATGTCTTAGAATGTCACCGCGAGGAGCTCACAATAGGTGTGTTAATTGGGGACAGACCCTGTGTAGCCCTCTTAGACTCAGGAAGTGACCGCACCCTGGTCAGGCAGGACAGTCTCCCAAAGGATGTTGTTTTTTGTGGGGGAACTGTTGATGTCTTTTGTATCCATGGTGACAAAGTAGGCTATCCCATAGCCGAGGTAACTATCCAGATTAATGGCCAACAGTATACACTATCAGTGGGGGTATTTGAACATCTGCCCTATCAGGTTGTGTTGGGCTGTGATGTTCCTACTCTTGCCGATTTGATTGCAAGGCAGTCTTGTGAGGCCAGAGCTAGCTGCACCAGTGACAGTTTGCTGGTGGTCACAAGATCCAAGAGCAGCCAAGAGCAGGTCAGCTCAACAGGAGGGTGGGAGGAGTTACCATTTGCAAGTGAGGAAGTGCCTGTTGTTCAGCACAGACAGCTTAAAGAGCGGAAAAGCAGGAGACAGAGGCGGCAGGAGAAATTGAGGGGAACCAAGGTAGCTGAGCATGTAGTCAAACCTGTAGACCCTGACATTTCTGCCATTCCAGGGGACATTGCTAAGTTACAGAGAGAAGACCCTACACTCACAACCTTGTTTTCTAAATGTGTGCCTGAGTCAACCCAAGTAACAGACAAAGGAAAGGAAGTGTTTGTGATTAAAGGAGACAAGCTGTATCGCCGTAGTCAAATCAGTGATCAGCTAGTCATTCCCCAGAGTTTGAGATCCACAATCCTGAACCTGAGTCATTCTATCCCTTGGGCCGGACATTTAGGGCAGGCAAAAACATTTTCAAGAATGATCCCCCGTTTCTATTGGCCCCAGCAGTATTCTGACACGGTTAAATACTGCCAGTCTTGTCCACAGTGTCAGCTAACAGCTCCAGGCAGGAAGGGAGAAAGAGCTCCTCTGATTAACATGCCCGTCATTGATACACCCTTTTCCCGCATTGCCATGGACATCGTAGGCCCACTAGAAAGGAGTAGTGGAGGCCATAAGTATATACTAGTAGTCTGTGACTACGCCACAAGATATCCTGAGGCCTTCCCCCTGAAGAAGATCAAGGCCCGCCAGATTGTCAACTGTCTCATGCAACTGTTTTCCAGAGTCGGCATTCCAAAGGAGATCATTACAGACCAAGGTACAAACTTTACATCAAGTTTTCTAAAAGAGGTGTACAGTCTGTTGGGAGTTCAAGGTGTGAGGACCAGCCCCTACCATCCACAGACTGACGGCCTCGTTGAACGCTTTAATAAGACACTCAAGTCCATGCTGAGGAAGTTTGTTAATGACTCTGGGTCTGATTGGGACCAGTGGCTTCCATTTTTGTTGTTTGCATACAGGGAAGTCCCGCAAGCATCAACCGGCTTCTCACCTTTCCAGCTGTTGTATGGTCATCCAGTGAGGGGGCCAATGGACGTCCTGAAGGAGGCTTGGGAGTGTCCCAGGCCACAACAGCAATGCAGTGAGTTATCATACGTGCTGAAGATGAGAGACAAATTAGAAATGTTTCAAGAGCTTGCAAATAATAATCTGGTTCAAGCACAGGAGAGACAGAAGCAGAGTTACGACAAGTCTTCAAGGAGGAGAGTGTTCCAGGAGGGCCAAAAAGTTCTTCTTCTGCTGCCAACATCTGACAGTGGTCTTCTGGCCAAGTGGCAGGGGCCATACATTGTCAACAAGAAGACGGGTCCAGTCACCTATGAACTCTTGCTGCCGGATCGCCGGAAAAAGCATCAGGTGTTCCATGTAAACCTGTTGAAAGAGTGGAGAGACCAACCAGAGAACTCCGCCACCTTGTGGGCACGCACAGTAACTGATGAGGAAGAGCTGCAGGAGCAGTATTTTCCATCGGCATCAGCGACCGCTGTGTTTCCAGATGTAAGTCATCTCATACCAGATAGACGCCAGGAACTGCAAGCCCACATGACAAAAGAGCTCTTCAGCCTTAAACCAGGTTGTACTCACCTCATCGAACATCAGATCCGCCTGCGGTCACCTGAACAGCAGCCTATCAGGGACACAACCTGCCGCATTCCAGCCAGGCTGGTTCCTGAATTGAAGCAGGAAGTGGAGGAGATGCTGGCTACAGGGATCATCGAGCCGTCTCACAGTGAGTGGTGCAGCCCTGTAGTGTTGGTCCCAAAGAAGGACGACACTAAATTGAGATTTTGTGTCAATTTTTCAAAGTTGAATGCTGTGTCTGCTTTTGATCCGTATCCTATGCCGAGGGTGGATGAACTGATCGAGCGCTTGGGAAATGCCAGCTTCCTGACGACCCTTGACCTCTGCAAGGGATACTGGCAAGTGCCCTTAACAGACTCTTCAAAGGACTTCACAACATTCAGGGTCCCAAGTGGCCTGTTCAGATTCAGAATGATGCCCTTCGGTCTACATGGAGCTCCAGCAACATTTCAGAGGTTAGTGGATCAGATGTTGAGAGGAGCAGAGGACTATGCAGCGGCCTACATTGACGACATCGTCATCTTCAGTCAAACCTGGGAAGAGCACATGCAACATCTTGATGATGTGTTCCAGCGCATCAGGAGTGCGGGCCTGGTTATCAACGCCAGGAAGTGTCACATTGCCAAGCCAGAGGTTCAGTATCTTGGCTATGTGATTGGAGGTGGAGGTATCCGGCCTCAGGTAGGAAAGGTGGAGGCGATTGCAGCTTCTCCATTGCCCAACACCAAGAGGAGGCTACGGTCATTCTTGGGGTTGGTTGGATGGTATCGCCGTCTCATTCCTGACTTTTCAACAAGGGCTGCTGTATTGACTGATATGACTCGTAAATCCAGCCCAGTTAAGGTTAAGTGGACTCAAGAAAGTGAAAATGCTTTCAATGACTTAAGAGACTGTTTGTGTCAAGAACCTGTTTTGCAATGTCCAGATTTCACTCTTCCCTTTGCTGTGCAGACAGATGCCTCTGACGTTGGTCTCGGAGCGGTGTTACTGCAGGGTGAGGAGGGGAACCAGTTGCCTGTGCAGTACATCAGTCGTAAGCTTTTTCCAAGAGAAATGAGGTATTCCACGGTTGAAAAAGAAGCTCTAGCTATTAAGTGGGCTTTAGACACTCTGAAATATTATCTTATTGGCAAAGAGTTTCTTCTTGAGTCTGATCATCGTGCATTACAGTGGATCCACAAAATGAAAGACACTAATGCTAGAATCACAAGATGGTACTTGTCTCTCCAACCTTATCGTTTTCAGGTCCAGTATCGACCAGGTCGTGAAAATGTCATAGCTGACTTCCTGTCCCGTGACTCTGAGGAGTAACGGTTTTAAGGGGGGGGGTGTGTGACAAAGTGGGTGAGGCCACACCATTTGTCCCTTTACAGTTCATTTCTATTTGAGTTATCTTGCTTGTTTAGTTTGTTTATCCAGTACAATATTATGCAGACACATCCTATCCCGGGTTTGGTTTGAGTTTGCAGTATATTAAGTACAGATCATTTACATCAACATGTCCAGATAAATCAAACACAGACAAGTAATGTTAAGTTAAATATGTTTATTGGTTCAGCTCAGTTTATGTGCAATTAAGTTTTACAGATACATTATTGGTTTCTTTGTTTTATACTCACCATGTGGTCCAGGGGCAAAAGGAGGAAAGGTGCAGTACTTCCTGCTTTTATATCCTGGTTGACATCATCAGTGAGGTCATCGGGTAAACCATCTATGGGGGGATGGAGATATGTGTGTGAGTGTTAAATGTGTATGTTTGATATTCCATAATGTATTGTGGCACAGATGTGTGTGTATGTGATATAGATTATATAAAATCCCTTTGTGAGGAAGTGAAGATTAAAAGTGTATGCTTACCTGTTTCAGGAGAAATGCGATTCTTCCCTGCAGCTTGGTTGAGTCCAGGTGGATTCCTGTCTTAGACTCCCAGCATGCAGGGGAAGTCAGTTGAGTGTGTGGTGTCAGAGAGAGAGGACATCAGGTGTGCAGGAGAGTGCACAGTGTTTTCACTTTTGAGTTGAGTTATTTTCAGTTAAGCTGAGTTAACTGTTATTTCCTTAAGACTTTTTGTAAATATCTTTTTTTGTTTATTTCACTGTGCATTTTTGGTGGCACTTTTTGTAAAAATAAATCTCTATTTTTGATAATTGAAACCTGCTTCATGAGTCTGCCTCCTACAATCCTTCACTCAGGCCTGCCCTACCACAAGCCCTTTAACCCATGCACAACACGGTTCATAAGCTGCTGAAAAGTGGCCGGAGCATTCTTTAAACCAAGGGCATAACGGTGTATGAGTAGAGGCCTGCAGGAGTGACAAATGAAGCAATTTCTCTCGCGCGTTCTGACAAGGGCACCTGCCAATAGCCCTTGAGCAGGTCGAACTTGGACACAAACTTGGCAGACCCAACCATGTCTATGCAATCGTCCATGCGCGGTAATGGAAATGAATCGGACTTAGTGACAGAATTAACCTTCCTCATATCTGTGCAAAATCGCAGAGTTTTATCTGATTTAGGCACCAAAACACAAGGAGACGCCCAGCTGGCCGCAGATGGAATGGCAATATCATTTTTCAGCATGTAATCAATCTCAGTGTTCAAGTGCGTCAGCTTCTCAGGACCCATGCGGTAAAACCGCTGTCTGATCGGCTGCGCTTCCCCCACATCAATATCGTGCACAATCCAGGAAGTACGAGAAGGAACATCACCAAAAAGCTGCGGAAATCTACCGATCAGCTCCACCAACTGACCACGCTGCTCTTCAGGCAGATGTGACAACAGAGACTGCAGATTACACAAAGACTCAGAATTCTTCAACCTACCACTCAACAAACTGTCATCAGGCTCAGGAACGCCGTCTGTCTCCTGCGCCACACTACAGGTGTCCACAGCGAGCGCTGCACCAACGTCACCTTTTACGCACTCACCATGCCCCGAGCGTTGGTAATATGGCTTCAGCAGGTTCACATGATACAACTGGGACGACTTCCTTCGACCTGGTGTAGCAACAAGATAGTTAACATCAGAAATTTTTTCAGACACAGTGTATGGGCCAACAAACTTAGCCTGGAATGGTGACGTGACCAGCGGTGTCAGCGCGAGGACCTGGTCCCCAGGACTATACTCATGACGCACCGTACCCCGGTCATACTGGGCTTTCATTTTCACTTGAGCCTGCCCCAGCTTTTCTTTTGCCAACAGACCCGCCCGAAACAATCTGTGCCGAAAACCATTAACAAAGTCAATCAGGTTTCGAGGCGCCTCGGCAGGAACCAATCCACCCTTCAGCGCTGCCAACGGCCCGCGCACCGAGTGCCCAAAAACCAATTCGTTCGGACTGAAGCCCGTGCTCTCCTGCACAGCTTCTCGCGCTGCCAACATCAACCAGGGGAGCCCCTCCTCCCAGTCCCGATCCAACTCCGTACAGTACGCGCGCAACAAGGACTTGAGCGTCTGATGGAACCGCTCTAACGCGCCCTGACTTTGCGCATGATACGCAGTGGACTGGTTATGGCTCACCCCCAGCGATTTCAACACTTCCGCAAACATATGCGAGGAAAAATTGGACCCCCGATCACTTTGTATGACCTTGGGTATCCCGAACACTGAAATGAACTGTGCAAGTGCTTTAACTACCGCTTTGGTGGTGATGGTTCGAAGCGGATAAGCCGCTGGGTATCGAGTACACTGACACATGACCGTCAACAAATACTTACACCCCGACTTGGCACTAGGCAACGGCCCCACACAGTCTATTATCAGATACTCAAACGGCTCACTCACCACAGAGATGGGCTGCAACGGTGCCGGTTTTACGCGCTGGTTGGGTTTCCCCGTCAGCTGGCAGACGTGACATGTTTTAATGTACGCCGCCACCTCTTTTTTGGCCCGCGGCCAAAAAAAATGTTTAAGCACCGACAGATACGTTTTACGCACCCCAAAGTGACCACTTTCATCATGTGCCGTTTTCAAAACGTGAGGACGAAAATCCTGAGGCACCACCACCTGAAACACAGGCGCTCCCACAACATCCTCATCACAAGGCAACCATTTGCGGACCAACATCCCATCCTGCACAAAATAGCCCTGGGCTACATCACCAACCTGGTGACGCGGCACAACCTGATCCCACAGTGAGGACAACGAAACATCAGATTTCTGAGCCTTAATCCACTCCTCTCTTACCACAAGTGGAGGCAAATCAGGCAGCGCAACCGGTTCCACCGAGGCCGCAGCCTCCGCTGGCACAGACGCACATTTACTCTGAGCGCGCGTCATGGCACAAACAGGAAAAACTTCAAGCGCTGAACTGTGAGACGCCACCGGTTCGGACACCACCACAGGTGGCGGGGGACCACTGGGCCAAACTCGACCACCACAAATATCATTTCCCAGAATCATTGACACGCCTGGCAAAGGCAACTCAGGCCGCACGCCCACAGAAAACACACCTTTAGCCAGATCACAATCCAACACCACATCATGGCGTGGCACGGGAACGAAGCCAAGCTCCATCCCCCGCATCACAATGAAATCTCCAGACTGCGTATCAGAGGAAAAAGGGAGCACAGACTGCACGATGAAAGAATGTCGGGCCCCTGTGTCACGCAACACTCTCACAGGAACACATTCAGTACTACCCACCAAGGACACACGCGCCTTTATGATGAAAGGCTCAAACCCAGACTTGTCACTGACGGTCGCCTCCACTGCCTTTTCCTCTCGCACACTTGCACACAACATAGCAGGAGCTGGGGAAGGCGCAAAATTTTTTCGCCTGAGCAAAGGACACTGGTCCTTCCAATGACCTTCCCCACGACAAAAATTGCACAAATTTGAACGTCCTGGGCGCACAGAGACAGGCGCGCCACGGGCCGGAACAGGTTTGAAAAAACGGCTGCGCGTAAACCTACTGTCATCCACAGCGCGCTCGCGCCCCTCAGCAAAACCAGACTTGTGCGTCAGCAAGAAATCATCAGCCAATTCAGCTGCTTTAAGCGCAGTAGCTGGCCCTCTTTCATTTAAGTAGGCGGCTACGCGCTGAGGAACAACATTTTTAAACTGCTCCTTGATTATCAGTTCACACAGACCATCAAATGAATTCACTTTTTCCGCGGAACACCAGCGGTGAAAATGAGTGGTCAAATCGCGCACAAACTCCACATTAGTTTGTTTATCAACCTTCACCCACTGTCTAAACCTCTGGCGATATGCCTCTGGAACGAGCTCATACGCCTTGAGGACGGCTGACTTCACCATGTCATAAGTCAAACCCTCCTGCGCGCACACAGCCGAGTAAGCCTCCTGCGCCTTACCCGTGAGGACGCACTGCAGCAGGAGAACCCTATCAACATCTGGCCACCGCCTGGCATCTGCCACGCGCTCAAACAACGTGAAAAAAGTATCAGGATCTCGCTCATTAAATTTAGGCACAAGGCGCAGACTCGCCGTCAAGTCTCTGCCCTCACGCTCAGCCACAGACCCAGACGCGCCAGGATCCCTCTCATTTCGGTCCAAAACCCTCAGCTTTGTCCGCTCCACCTCTAACTGCAACTCCAAGAGGTCTTTCTGCCATCCTGCTCTTTCCCTCTCTTGCGCAAACGTGAGCCTCTCAGCCTGCTCAACCAGCGCCGCAGCCCCCGGCTCTCTCTTTGATACCGCTGGCTCAACCCCTGGCCCTTTCTGAAACACACCTCTTTCAAACAATGTCAACAACACAAACACCTTCAACTCATCGGGGTCCGCCCGCTATTCAGACATCCCACTATTCCGACATGTCACTATTTAGACATCCCGCTATTACGACATCCCTCTATCTAGACATACCGGTAGTCCGACACTTTTTGATACCGCTATTCCGACACGTCTTTTTTTTTTTTTTTTTTTTTTTACAGCTGCGATACCCAGGCGCGTCTCTCTCTCTCTTTTCTTTTCAGCATGTCTATCACTGGTTTGATGAGTGATGTTCTTAATCTCAACAACTCAACTATCAAGCAAACAAAACTGACACATATGATAAACAAACAGAACTATGCTGCAGTTTGTTTGTCAAGTTAACCTGTGACCTTCAGCACCACGGACAGCGCCGCGGATGAGCCGAGGAGAAGCTGCAGCTGTGAGCGCCTGGGCTCTGGGCTTATGGCCTGGGGCCTCATTTATGAAAACTGTAAGTAAGCAGTGTAAAACTGCTGCTACTAAATGTTTTGCTTAGGCCTACGGTGAAAAGACAGCCCAAAATATTTACACCTTTTTCAGATCTATCAAACTGTGCGTGCACAACTCTGCACCTCAACTTTGATCACTGGTATCCAAGAATGGTGCGCAGTTGCGCACGTGAACACACCTCCGTCCCGGAATGCCTACACAACCATATGGTCAGCACGTGCATATTAATTAGCCATGTGCTCTCTGTGGAGCGACAACAAAGTGACAACGAAGACAACGGGCGGAGGGAGGGGGAAAGAAAGCGAGATACATGGCATCGGGCAATAAATCAGGCAAAAACCTCCCAAATCTCAACAAAAGGGAGCAGAAAAAAGAATAATCTTATGTAATCTGCCCCTTTATTCCAGACAATCTTTTTTTTCTTCTTTTACCTATGTTAAAACAATGTAAAGCAGCAGGATAAACTCAGGTGACAGAATAATAACAGTCTCAGCTCTGCAGATCAGTGTGTGCTGCTGCTGGTGTGTTTTTAAACTTGGAGGGTTTGTTTTTTCTTCTCTAATAGGCCTATGTATTTGTGTATGAGAAACAGTGTCTCAGATGAAAAAATAAAAATAAATCAGAATGACACTCTGACTATAACGTAATCAATCAATGTCGGAAAAGCGGAATGTTTGAAAAATAGTAAAGTGCCGCTACTCCGACAATGAAAAAAAAAAATGTCGGAATAGTGGGACGCTTAAAAAATAATGTTAATGCCGCTATTCCGACAATTAGAAGTCAATGTCGAAATAGCGGCATGTCTGAATAGCAGCATGTAACCCAACTCATCCTTCAGGATTCCCTCTTCCAACTCAATCTCATAATGTCCCGCAATTTCAAGCAACTCCTCTTTCTTACACGATTCCAAAAACACCGCAGAGGGCGCATCATAGAAAGCTGACAAATCACTCATATTCACCGTAGAGCCGGATCCACACCGCTATGCGCACTTGAGCAGACAATGCCCCCCAGAGCGTTCCCCTCACTGCCTATCCAGAATCTAACTAAACTCAACACTGGTCTTCATGTGGTTCTGCAGCGGGCTGATTAAGCACAAAACCAGCGGGGACCACCAGCGGCGACCCCACGGAGTGCCCCCGAGATGATTGCTCGCGCAACCAACGCTAGCCGCTCCCCACAACACTACTGACAAAAAAAAACAAACAGACACAATCCCAAAGGAGACGTGTCCTTCGCCTAACGGGAACCTCCAGAAAAAATGCGCATCCAGTGTATCACCTACCCTTCACAGGTGAACCAAGACTCGGACGAGCCCCCATTTGTCAGGACTGGCTCCTTTTCCTGACAAACAACACGCGGAGAGGGGAAGGTGCCGACAATAATCTTATTTATTTGGAACAACAATCAAAGGTAAACAATCAGTAGTGGAGGATATCAGTGGTGGGTGCGGGTGCATGGATGGATATGTAGGTGTTGTCTGTGCATTAAAACCAAGAGGACAGTCGCAGCGGGGGAGCTGCAGGACGCCAGGTCATGAATGGGATGAGAGAGAGGGAGACGGCGATCTCCACCCGGCTTTTAGGAACATAGCCACGCCCCCCTACGGCACGCACACCGGAGGCCCATGAGTAATCCTGAGGGAAGGAGAGACAGGAGAGCGAGAGGGGCGCCGCACACACACACACATACACACAACCGCTTGGGGTTGTCACAATACGGTATACACAAAAGCGGACAAACCTGGCTCTAACGCACTATTGAGTGTCTGTGACTAGGCTTGAGCCCGGAGGATGATCGACATAGTTGTTTTTGTTTTTTTCTGCTGTTATAAAACACACACGGTTTTACAGCTGAGCAGCATTAGCAGCTAGATCTTACAATGTTTAACTGTTATTATACAAAGTGCAGCCAAACTGAAGAGGGAGGGACAGGGGACAGCCCTCCATTCCGACACACCTCCACTTCGACACCCCGCTGTTCCGAAATACCCCCACTTCGAAACACCGCTACTCCGACAGCCCTCCTCCCCCCCGCAGCTGTCCAAGGTGCTGAACCGCGTGACGTTGTTTACATTCTGCTTTGTGGCTTGTCTGTGAAACGTGCGCTGCTCAGGGACTGGGCAGATCTGTCCCACTTGCTTTCTCCCCGACTTCGTTGTTGGAGATCTCCCACACAGTAAAAGAAATACACTTTTTTCTCCCCCCCTGCTCCGCTCGAGCGCGGCTGAACCCGGCTTGAGCTCACAGGGGCGCGAGGCTGCTGCAGCCGCCGCTCGTGCTGACAGTTGACTGAGGGAGATGCTTTGGTTGGGCTTAGGCAATGAAGAAAGGAGTTGGTTAAGTTTAGTAAAAAGACCAGGTAGAGACTAGACAGGCTAGAAGCATAATGAACATTATATGTCATATGAAGTAGGCTATTTGCTTGTTTTGCAGTTAATTATGCACATGATCCGTTTCGACCCCAAAAAGGAAAAAAGGATCAATGCGCACTGCGCACTGGGGGTCTCCCCCAATAGCCTTTTCGGAATAGCGGGGTCTTTAGAAAAAATAGAAAACCCCGCTATTACGATGAATGGAAGTCTATTGTCGGAAAGGCGGGGCTTCGGAAAGGCGGGGTGTAACCGGAGGGACAGCAGAGGCTCCTCTGACAGCTTTGGAGCTGCAGCTGAACCAACCCACATCCTTTTTTTTTTTTTTTTTTTTTTTTTAGCAGGGCCGTTGTTACAGCTGATCATACCGTATCTATGTCCAAGTATGTTTATCCTCTGATATTCCTTAATGGGACTGCACTGCATGGGTGGGGATGGCGGGGCAGCTATTTCCGAAACACCGTTGTTCCGAAACACCATTAAAGCCACCGCTACCTGTGGTGGGTTTTCCCCAATAGCCTTTTCGGAATAGCGGGGTCTTTAGAAAAAATAGGAAACTATTACGAAGAATCTAAGTCTATTTTCGGAAAGGCGGGGTGTAATTGCCTCTAGTGTAGGTGTCACCGTCATCGTTTTATCAATCTCCTGCTCTGAGTTATTAACCGTTTCTTACTAGAAAAATAAGAGAAATGAGGGGTCGGACATACTGTATGTGAGGCCTTTTGTTTATTGTTAAAATAGAGTAACTTAACACATGTATGCTTATTTGTAGAGCAAAACCTGTTGGTATGGTGACCCCATCATGGGGGGAGCATGAAATTGTTGGTTTTGTGTCCTCCTCATGATGGGGTCACCATAGCCAAGTTTTGCCCCTAGATTTTATCCAAAGTTGCAGTGAAGCTTTCATCATTTCTCAATTGTCTTTCATAAAAAAGATACTGCTCTGTATTAGGCCAATATTTTCTTTTTCAGATGATGTGACTATTGGTAAATCAAGATCCCTTTATTTTATTTTGTTTCATTTCATTTTAGGAATGTTGTAGTTCAAAACAACATTAACGGTTGGCTATTTTTTATGTCAATCATTTTGATCTGACTAGTTTTGTAAATAATGGTTGTGATAGAATTTATTCTGTTATTGTAGGTGTCAAGAAAGATCGCCTATCGCAAAGTACTAGAGGAAGAATGGGATGCCAATGCCAGAACGTCGTGGTGGTGCTCGGAAATCAGCGGAAAGAGCTGCAAAGAGGAAAACATTTACCTGCAGAGCCAGCCATTATGCTCGCCACGGTGCACCTGGCAGGAAAAACCTTTCTGTAGATTTAAATGTTAAAAAGATGCATGAACTGCTCTGCTGTCAGAACGAGGAGCAGATTTCCTATGCTTTATATTATAACATTTTCATGTATGACTTTAACCTGGGTTTTGGACCTTTTAAAATAATGAAAAAACTAATTTTTGGTAAATTTATAAAAAACTGTTTATGTAAATTAACTCTTCATATATTGATGTTAATGTGAAACCATGTTTAGTTTACAGACAATGCGAAACAGCAGTTACATAATGCAGTGTCTTCTGTGTCTCCCAAAACAAACAGATATTTCAGCATTCAAAAACTCAACGTCTAACTTGAGGAAACATGTTGCGGTAAGTAGCCTATAACCTAAAGTCGTTTTTTTTTTTTGCTGTGAATAGGCAAATGTTTTTCTTGTTAGGTTACATGAGTCTATTCTGTGCTGAGCTTGATCTGCCTGTAGCCTCATAGATATGTTTTTGTCCACAGAGGGTTCACCCCAACAAACTCTCCAAGTACACAGACTAGAGGCCCACAGAAAACGCAAGTCCTCCTCCTCCTCCTCTGGACCTTGATGCTCTTTATGACGAGCACTGTGTGGTTCTGCCAAGCCAACAGGCCATAATTGACTCAGTCGCTCCTGTTGTGGAGAAGTGGTCCACCCTACTGAAGCACACAGACTCACCAAACCTGACAGCTGTTGCATCTTTCCTTCTAAGCATTCGAATCACCAATGCCTCAGTGGAGAGAGTGTAATAATGCAGAAAAAATATTGATGGTACGAACCTTATGTCATTTTTGACCCCCTGTGTCTATGATAAAGTGTGACTGATTGTTTTGAACAGAGTTGTTGGATTTTAGTATGCTGGAAACCATTTGTCCTCCTTTTCCTGCTCCCAGCATCACTGCAAATTCCTCTGGATCGACCCCCCTGCTCGTTATCTGAATCCATGGACTTGTGAGCTGACTTTAATGGTAAACGCTGGATACGCTGGTTGATAAGTTTCGTTTTTACTGAGGACGAACTACTGTATGAAGAACTCAGCTGTGATTGAAAAGAAAAGCACCTAAACCGAGTCGAGTAGAGTCACTGTAATGGTAACTGGTAGTGGAAACCCTGCTTTACATTGTTTTAACATTTAAAAAAAAAAAAAATCCCGCGAGACAGATTTTTAACGCGACAAGAAATATCGTCGAGTTTAATCTTGCGAGATCTCGTCCGTCACACCCCTATTAAAGAATGTTTGTTGTGATTATTTATTGCATCTAAATGTGCCTGAACCTGGAAACCTGCCTGTGAGGTCTTGGTGACGTGTGCGCACTGCGGGCCTGTCAGCCAATCTACCACTGCGCCGGCTGCGCTTTGCCTTGCGCCGAGAGTAGACCAGGTTGGAGCTGGCGGGCTCTCAGCGCACACTCTGCGCGGCTTTTTGGCACGAAACGTCCACTGCGCCAAGCTGAATCTGTGATGCCTCCCCCTGCTGCGCCACCACACCCATCTCGGCGCACCACAGCTTACCAAACTGCCAAACTGACCGTGAGCCGGGCTGCACTGGTCAAAACGTGTGATGAGGGACCGCCCCTGAACACACCTGCCCAGTCTGGTTGTGCTCGTAGCCTGGTGGATGAACAAAACATTGCGTTTCTTTGCGCCACAGCCCCCAGCGTGCCCCAGGCCTCCGCGACTGCATGGGGACAAGCGAGGGCCCGATCATCGCCGCTATCTGGCTTTAATTTTTGTATTGAATGTCTTGCTTTTATATTGCATTATCATTTGTGAGATTAAAATGAATCTGTATTTTACTTCAATTATCAATAGCACAATTTACCCCAGTGTATTTTCTCTAAAATGGCACAACTTACCCCGCACCG